>NC_091951.1:100175543-100463769 GCF_031021105.1 Erythrolamprus reginae
TTTCTTTATGTCTAGAGTCTAACATATTGTCCAGTTCATATTATTCTTCCCCATCTACCAGCATGAGGAAAGGTAGATTTGTCCTTGTGTGTAGGGAGGGGGTGCCCCTTTTAGAAGCAGATGCCTATACCTATAGAATACAGGATGAACCTTCATTGATATTGCAATTGCAAGAGGCAATTGCAAATGGAAGGCTGGGTTCATTTGTTTAATCACTGGGAAGAGACTGAAGAACTTTAAGTCAAGTCTCTTTGAAGCTCAGGCAGATGGCAAAAGTTTTGTGGAAAACCACACCAAATCCTCTTTAGAAGTTTGGACCCCCTCCCTGCTTCTGTGCAGCCTATTTGTATGCTTTCTTTACCAGCTGTAGCTGCCCTTTTAAGGCCACTAGACCACTCTTGTAAGAAATCTGAGCACAGTAAACTAATGATACATTAGGTAGGGAGGTAAACACATGAAAGTGGTAGCTGAAGGTTGCCTGAAAAAAGAACATTCTGATACAGTATTGGACTGCTGTTGGCAAATTCTGCAGGAGGCATTGTTTCAAGCCAATTGTGTTATTGTTGGGAGATGTAGCTTTTAAAATATTGCCACAATAATTGGCTATTTCAAAGTCACTATTAGAATCTGGATTATAAAAGAATGACAAATTAATTTTAATATTTAAAAAGCAGGGAAGTGTCTTCCAAAGTATTGGTGTAAATGTGTGCCGTGGTCCAAAGTGCCATGATTAGCTCTGCATCCAAAAGACTTTTTAGATTCAAAAACAAGAGCTGTGCTGTTTCCTGGGCTGTTGGGAGACTCTTGCAAGAGATTAAGTGGGCCAGTTTTGTGAATACATCCACTACTACCAGCTGCTGGTATCCCTGTATTGGGGGTAGATCATAATAAAATCCACTAATCTTGAGTTCTAGAGCCATGAAGGGGTCTCTAGAGGTTACAGCAAGCCAGGGAGCTTTCCAGGAACAGATTTTGTTTTATAATAGACATGACAAGATGAAATATAATTCCTTACCCTTGACCACCAAAAGGCCCCAACTTCCTTTCCCTCCCCCTTCCCCGCCCTGCCAATCTCTTGTCGTGGCTGAGTTAGAGTTCTTATCTTAAAGAAGGGAAATGTATAAACAACCATTGTACAACAGCTGCCTCCCCTTTATTAGGAAAGGTGAAAAATTGCCTTATTGTTGTCCTTGAAGGTAATCCATCTGAACCCTGATATAAACTTGATATAAACCATGCTGTTGCCATGCTCTAATCTGTTTTGAAATAATCACCCTGTCTCCTGGTTCCCCAGTCTTCCATAGAATCTGACTTTGGATGGGACTCCAAATTGCTTGGTTGCAGTATGTTATTTGGAGTTGGGTATACTGTATATTGCAGATTGTACTCAGGCTTACGTGAGATGGGATCTGGAACTCGGTTGTGAGCCTGGAATATTGGAAATACAAAAAATAAAAAAAATAAAAACAGAAGATAAAGTGTTCCCGCCTGATTTGTTGAATAGTGAAGAATTGTACCTCCCGAAGACCTAAATTCTTATGGCTTGTACAATGGTATTGGCAGCCTCTTCCAGGAAATGCTTCCATTATTGGAAAGTCATTTTCATTACAAATAACTCTAAATGGACATGTCATAGTTGCTTGCTACTAAGAGAAGCAACTTTGAATGAAAGACACCTGGCAGTAGATCTGTCTTTTTCTTCTTTCTCTGTCTGGAGGAAAATTGTTCTTACTGGCAAATTTAAAGCTTTGGTCTGTATTAAAATGGGTGGAGTTTGGATGTTTGAGTAGTGGCTGAGAATCAAAGAGTTCTTTTAACTTTTGAAGTGCTTTTATTCTGAAGTAGATCATAAGAATCAATTAACTTTTTTGGGCTGAGACTGGTTTTATATGACCAGCAAAATTGGGTATAAACTTCCAGTATAAAGTAGCAAAGCTCAGAAAACATTACACATCTTTCACATACTGGAGCAAGTTGTGCGAGTGTGCCAATGATAAAAAAAAGATTGTATACTGTATTTACAGGATCCATTTGTATCGGGTGAGTTCCACTATCAGTTCGCATCGTGACAGAATTACACATTTTCATCCACTGATCTTTCATCCTCCCTCAAGGCATTCACAACTGTTCAGACCAAGTTTTAATCCTCCCACTGATGGCACAACCAAGTCAGTTGGACAGGATTCAAGAACCCTCCTAAAGGATTCTGGATTATTTTATGATCTACAGGTCACATTGTTTCTAGGTAACACTGCTAGACTTCACCATTGACATCTCTTCTGATTCTGTGTACCTTTCTGACTGAATGAAGCCGAACTGCTTTGTTAGTAAGTCAGAGTAGTCCATTGATGGGTGTTCCAAATCATTCTTCTCTAAGAGGCTATATGATGATGTTTGTCCATTGTGTTCGAAGAGGACCTTGACATCTAATGGGTTGTGGGCTGTACATGATGTGGCCACAGGTGGCTTGTAAAGCTTATTCTTGTTTGTTAGTTAATTAGTTTGTTTGGACTTATATGCCGCCCAACTCCCGAAGGACTCTGGGCAGCTCACAGCCAAATACAAATAAAATATAACATAAACCCTCCTAAAAACAGTTTGAAACAATCTAAAACCAACAATCAAACAATTAAAACAGGTAAGAAAAATCATGCATACCCAACGCCTGCCGGAAAAGCCATGTCTTTACAGTTTTTGGGAAGGTCAGTAGGGTGGGGATAGGCCAGATCTCGGGAGGTAGCTGGTTCCAAAGAGCTGGAGCAGCCACAGAGAAGCCCAGACAGTGTTAGGTAATGAGACACGGAGAAGACTGACCCTTTAGGCACTTATCGGTCACTGGGAAGTACTGTATGCAGTAGGAGACAGTCTTGAAAATAGTCTGACCTTAAGCCATGTAGGGCTTTAAAGGTAATAACCTTGATACGGGCACGAAATGTTGGGCAGACATGTGTGGGCATCTTTTTGCAGCATTTGCAGCTCTGTCTTTGTGGAGTGCTTGCTTCTCTTCTGCTATGAAAGAGCTGCTGGATCCTTGTGGGGCTGGAGGTTGTTGAATAAAGACTGAGAAATACTGTACTTCTATTTTGCTGACCTCCTCACCACAGCATAGGCTCAGATTTGAATTTGCATTCGTGTTCAATCAGATTTGCTTGTTTTCTTCCACTAATGATGCTCTAAGTATCTCTTCTGATGCTTTGTTTTGGAGTACTTCTAAAACCTAAAGGCTCATCAGGACTAGTATATAGGAAGAAATCACTTGGGAGAAATCTTGTGGAGAGTTTTTGTCATCTCCATATTTCAAAGATTAACTATACTCCCAACATAACCACATTCTAGGCTATTGGGAAACCCCCTAAGTGCTATAAAGAAACAAACTGGACCTATTAGATACCTGGGCCAAATCATTTGAATAGCTCCTATCTCCCTACAGAAATTTGTGGCATTTAGCAACCTCATAGTTGTCAGAAAGTAAGCCAAAAGAGATGATTGACCTCAAATTTGCAATTTTGCATCCTGTTTTATACCAGATTTCCCTCAGCCTATAATTAACTTTATCTTCCCTTCTTTTCTCTCCCTCTTCTGCCACCTCTCTTTGCTTTTCAGGAAGCACATGATAAACAATCTTCTCTCTGCTGAACATGCACAGATTTAAATAATTGTTTCTTTGCTTTCTTATTTCTGTTGTAATTTTTTTTAGAAAGAAGAGAAAATAAAACCTTACCTATCCTTCAGATCACTGTGGAAAGCAAATTTTAGGATACCCTTGTCTCCAGTTCTTTTCACATCTTGTCCTTTCTCTAATCAATCTTAGAAGTAGGTATTATCAGAAAACCTTGTTTTATATTACTTTCTTTACATTCACATTTTTTGCAAAAAACTTCCAGGTCTGACTTTCCCTCTTTTTATAACCACCATCCATTTTCATTAACATTTGACAAGAAAAATGTGAATTTACACAACTTTGCACCACATTCTACCTGACAGCACATTGAAACTGTGTTGAAAAAACCAAGAAAGGTTGAAAATCACTGCTCTATTTGATATATTCTATTCCTAAATTTTCATTTCTATTCTTTCTCTAATATATTTTACTTGAGTATAACCTCTATAACCTTCATTGTGTATTGTTGTATATTGGACAAAATAAATAAATAAAATAAATAAATAAACTCTTGAATGCTTACATGTCTTTTTCAGAGCGAGGGGACTTTCTGGGACTAGACTTGGCTTTTGATCAGGTGAAAGTATTGCTGTTACAACTGACAGATAATGTTAATGAACCCATGGTGATGAAAAAAAAGCATTTTTCATTTCCCGAGAAGATCTTGAATAGCAGTGGACAGCAGGTATAGTTCTGTGCTTCTGAATTTATCAGCTTGTCTGATCCATAAATTCCATTTCAGTTCATTTAATCTATAATTACTTATTATTATGATTCCATTGCTATTCTGCAGCCTTTATTTTTTCCTCTTTTGTACCATAATTAAAAGTTATTTTATTGATTTTCTAAGTTGTTTTCACTTTTTTCTATTTTTCTTAGCTACTTTCATTTTGCTTTTCTTTGCTTCCTTGGAACTTCTTCCATATAGTACTCCTCTTGGAATACTTTGATTTTAGGAAGGAGAAGGGAACTCAGAGGAATTGAAGGTGAATAGTGGGAATTCCTACAAGTATGATCCATCTGTTCCCACCGTGCAAGAGGGCATGCTGCAAAATATGCTATTTCTTCTGGTGCAGCAGCTGAAATTATTTGGCTCAGTTGAAAAAAATTCTGCAAGAACCTGTCAGACCTAAGGAGAAAACACTAATTTTGTCAGCACAGCCCCTGCATATATGAAAGGGGCTGTGCCTTATATTTTTGGGATAATCTGTGTCCTATAAGAACTTTAGTCACTTGAAAAACGTCTTTTTCACTTGAGCACATTTTGATTGTAATTTTTAATATATTATAAATTTATGCTTATATTCCCAGAAATAATAATAATAATAATAAAATAATAATAATAATAATAATTATTATTATTATTATTTATTAGATTTGTATGCCGCCCCTCTCCGTAGACTCGGGGCGGCTTACAGCAATGATAAAAACAATATATGATAAATCTAATAGTTGGAATCTAAAATAACAATAATACATTTAAAAAGTGTAAAAAACAAACCCCAATATATAAAAACATACATACAGTCATCATACACAAAAAATAAGATTTCCTGAATGTTTTTCTGTCCTCTTAGTGGCTTTCCATGTTCCTTCCTTTCTCCAGTATATTTTATTTTATGCTTGGCTTTTTCAGAGAATTAGAAACAGAGAACTGAGCAAAGAAATTGTAGTGATACAATTTCAGAAGATACGTTCAAATACCCATTCAATCATGAAGCTCATAGAGAGACTTAGTCCCCATATCTATGTTTAGACTAATTGCCTATTTTGTAAAATTATTGTGATAATAAGAGTGAGCAGTGATACACAGACGATGAAGTACTAAATTAAGGATGATTCAAGGATTTTTCTTTAAAGCAATGTTATCTGATTCCAGGTTCAGATTTGGAAATTTTATTTTGACTTTAAATTCTGAATTGTATCATTTTAGAGGATGGGGGCATAGTCTGTCTACTTACCATGTTCTCCTTCTTCTTTCAGCTTTTTGAATTCATGGCTCAATGCCTGAACACATTTTTGGGTGGACTTAACTTAAACAAGAAATATTTCCCACTGGGTTTCTCCTTCCCCTTCTCTTGTTTTCATACTTCACTGAACCAGGTGAATAATTGATTGACAATAGCAAACTATCTGGAAGACTGAAAACTGTGTTTCTTAGATTGCCATTTTCTGAATGGGAAGAACAAAGAAGGAGAAATGAGATTTGACCGCAACTGCTGCCATACAACACTACCTGGCAAGGAATAGCTGTAAAGAGATTTCTACATTAATGTTTTATGGTGTCATGTAGCATCACCCCGTCATTGTCGTGACGATATTAAGCCTGTCTTCATTAGTGATATATCACCATAGCAATGGTTGCATGCTCTAAAAGATGCTATAAATCACTGGCATGAAAAAAGCCTTGCTTAAAATGACTGGGAACAGAGCTAGCTTAGTTTGAGGCAAACCAAGGAAGCGGCAACAGGTAACAGATAATAAGAAAAAATAGGTGTCTAAGGGTAGAGCTATGAACTACACAACTTCCCCATGGACTTTGATGTACCTTATCCTTCAGTGTGGTGGGCAACACCTATTCCAGGTTTAAAATCAGATTCAAATGTCATTCCAGTTGGAGTAATATATATATTTTTAGAAACAGAATTGATAGTGGCCTCAGAGGCCACTTAATCCATTTGCCTCCTTAGTACAGGACCTGCTAAACTGTTTTGGACAGATAGTTGTTCAGCCTTCAATGAAGTCCTTTAATGAAAGGGAACATAGCACTCCACGAGGCAATCTTTGCATTTATTGATAGCTCTTACTACTCCGAAATTATTTGTAGTATCTTATCCAAATCTACTTCACGGTAATTCAGTCCACTGGTTTTGCTCCTATTCTCTATATAATTTTTAATAAGATTGTATCTCCCCTTCTTCTCCTTGCTAATTGTTCCTCGTGGGCTTGATTTCCAGTTCTGTTACCATCTTGGTAGCATTGCTCTGAATTCACTCAGGATTCTCAATAGTTTATTTGGACTTCAGTGCCCAGAACAAGAACAAAAACAATATTCTAAATGGAACTAAAAAGGCAGATGAAGTTTGGAAAATTACTTTCTGTAATATGGATTCTATGATCCTGCTAATGCATCCAAAAATGTTATACACCTTTTTAGTAGCTTTATTACATTTTTGATTCATGTTGTTATAATGTAATCTATAATCTGGAGCCTTTTCACATCTATTAACAAACTATTCTCCCTTATCCCATGCTTGCAGACTTTATGTTTTTCTTCTCTAAATGCAATATTTACACTTCTCCCTGTTAAATTTTAGGGAATTCAACATTTATTCACTCCAGTGTTGAAGCCTGTCTAGATCTTTTTGCATTTTCTGTTTCTCTCCCATAAGAATAGCCACTTTTCTAATTTTTGCAGCATCTGCAACTTTGGTCATCATCCCCTCATCTTTTACACTTATTAAGGTCATTAATTTAAAAAATGTGTGATAAACCCAAACTGATCTCTATTATTATTATTATTATTATTATTATTATTATTATTATTATTATTATTATTATTAATAGATTTATATGCCGCCCCTCTCCACAGACTCAGGGCGGCTCACAACAATGATAAAACAATATAATCTAATATTAAAAGTCTATAATAATAAATCTAACATTAAAAGTCTAAAAGCCCCATTATTTAAAAATCATACATACAATATACCATACATAAAACTACATAGGCAAGGGGAGATATCTCAGTTCCCCCATGCCTGATGACAGAGGGAGTTTTTAAGGAGTTTACGAAAGGCAAGGAGGGTGGGGCAATCCTAATCTCTGGGGGGAGCTGGTTCCAGAGGGTTGGGGCCACCACAGAGAAGGGTCTTCCCCTGGGTCCCGCCAGCCGACATTGTTTAGTCAACGGGACCCGAAGAAGGCCAACTCTGTGGGACCTAACCGGCTGCTGGGATTCGTGCGGCAGAAGGCGGTCTCGCAGATATTCTGGTCCGGTGTCATGAAGGACTTTATAGGTCATAACCAACACTTTGAATTGTGACCAGAAACTGAGCAGCAACCAATGCAGACTGTGGAGTGTTGGTGTAACATGGGCATATTTAGGGAAGCCCATGATTGCTCTCGCAGCTGCATTCTGCATGATCTGGAGTTTCCGAACACTCTTCAAAGGTAGCCCCATGTAGAGAGCGTTACAGTAGTCGAGCCTCGAGGTGATGAGGGCATGAGTGACTGAGCAGTGATCCCCGGCTCAAATAGGGCCGCAACTGGTGCACCAGGAGAACCTGGGCAAATGTCCCCCTCTCCACAGCCGAAAGATGGTGCTCTAATGTCAGCTGTGGATTGAAGAGGACGCCCAAGTTGCGGACCCTCTCCGAGGGGGTCAATAATTCCCCCTTCAGGGTGATGGATGGACAGATGGAATTGTCTTGGGAGGCGGTTTCATGTAGATACTAAATAGCAGGGGGGGAGAGGACCCCTGAGGCACCCCGCAAGAGGTTGACCTCTGACCCCCCACTAACACCGACTGCGACCGACCGGAGAGGTAGGAGGAGAACCACTGAAGCACAGTGCCTCCCACTCCCAACCCCTCCAGCCAGCGCAGAAGGATACCATGGTTGCAATCCTACATAAGTGTTCACAGTCATGCTGTTTAGTAATCAGTTCCAGGATCCTGTCCTGCACAAATGTCAAGCTGATAGATCTGTAATTTTCCAGCTCCTCCTTGTTCCTATTAAGGAAGAAAGAAGGGATAGCATATGGTCTCTCTTTTAGGATTCTGGGGAACTTAGCAGCGTGATGGCGAACCTACAGCAGGTATGCTGCAAATGGCACAGAGAGCCATCTCTCCAGGCACACAAGCCATCGACCGTTGCTCTTCCAGGTTCTGGCACGCCAACCAGCTGGTCTTCATGCATGTTGGAGTGTTGGAAAACAGAAGAGCAGCCACCCGGTGCCCATGCACGTCCCTAGAAGCTGCTCTTCCAGTTTCCGGCATGTGCACGCGCATGCACACTCACTCCCATTTCAGCACTTGGAGCTGAAAAGGTTCACCATCCCTGCCCTAGCAGTTCTCCATTTCCTAAAGGTTAGCTAGTAGTTGATAAACTCCACTAATTCTTTCAGTATTGTTGATTTTAATTTGATGCTTTAGTTCATTTAAATTAGCTGGAGGTATTTTAAACCCTCTTGTCTGCCCTACAATGTACTGTAGCTGCTCTTCCTATTAGTGGCAGAGTTATGGCCAGTTAAGGTTTGTTTCTTTTTCTGAGAATTTTTTTTTGTTCACAGAAGTTTTCACATTATCCATTAACCATTATCCATTGCCATCATCCATTAACAATTCTCATTGCAACAAGTCTATATAATCTTTTCTTTTGCTTTTCTGCTTCCTGATACAGCAGAAAAGTATATTGTGCTGTTTTGAGCACTTCCTACAAACTTCAAATACGTTCTGAGTGTTACTTATAAATGAATATCTACAATTTCTGGCCTTATGCCTTTGGTTAAATACCATTAAAAAAAGATTTTTTAATCTTTTTCTTCTCCACTTTTTAGAAAGCTCTTTGTGTATCTATAATAATACATTTAAATGTTTCCTGTTTTTCATTCACATAAGAATTATTTGAGATTTGACTTACAATATCTCCCACTTTTTATGTTGAGTTTGTTCTCCTGAATAAATTGTAATTTTTCAGATTATGTTCCAGTTGAGGGTCACCTCAATGAATTTTGCTAGTGTCTATGGCAGCGTATTGTCTGTCTTTATTAGGTTTCTCTCTTCACTTCTCATATTCTGTGTTTTAGTGTAGGAATATGAGATTGTGAGTGATAGTCTCACTGGTTTCACTTTTCTTTCCCAACTATTTTTAAATCTACCCTCCTCTCTCATGCTTCTCCCTTCGTTTCTTGTCTTGTTGGCCCCAATTTTTTCTGGTATATTTCATTCCCAGCTTTTGTTACCCTCTCTATTTTGCTCTAGAGTCTAGATTAATGCCCTCTGATAAGGTTAGTGTGGTACCTACCAAATATGATTCCTCCATCATTTTAAGATGTAACCTTTTCAGAAAACATTGATTCTTACATTAGCTCAAGAAGCAAATCATCCTAGATTATCCTTAAGTGAGAGACTTTTGTTAGAGTTTACTACTCCACTGTTTTGAAAAAGAGTGCTTGTAGTTTCATAGTGGCTGCTGCATATGTTGAAGAAAATCTGTTTTTTTCCCCTTAGAGTAAACTGATGAGATGGACAAAGGATTTCCGATGGCCAGGTGTGGAGGGGAAAGATGTGACCAAATTGCTCCAAACAGCTGTCAATGAGATTTGCAAGGTTAAGAGTAACTGGTCAATGGCTGTAAAAACAGAGGTTTCTGTAAGACAGAACAAGAGAGCCACTTTGATCTTTCTCTTACTTTTAACTACTCTAGAATTACCAAATAGAGGTCCTTGCTGTTGTGAATGATGCTGTGGCAGATTTGATGAGCTGTTCTTCTAAAGTCAGGCCATGTCAAATAGGAATAATGATAGGTAAGCAAATGCTGGGAACAAGATAATATTTCTGATCAACTACAAGGATCATACATGCCATGCTTTAGAATAGAATAGAATTCTTTATTGATTGGACACACAAGGAATTTGTCTTGGAGTTTATTTTTGTGTGCTGATGTGTTAAATATATCTGTCGGACTGAAAGCTTCTTTACTGAATACTGTACAATGTCTAGATAGAAGAAAAGAAAAGTTTTGCCTTTCCTCAAAACAATGAATGCTAGCCATTGTCCAAGATAAAGCAGTATCATCATAGATGGGTTCAATATCTTAAATAGTTTAGCAATATCAAAGATCTATATTAAGATGGTAGATAGTTTCATTTAACTTTCAAGTCTTATTGTGCTTAGTGCTTTATTGTGATTATTTTCTTTGCATTGTGCTTCTCCAGTTTTTTTCTTTTCCTGATAGATGCTGGCACTAACTGTTGTTATATGGAAGATACAAACCGCATACCAGAAATCTCGCAGGAAACTAGGGGATACATGTACATAAACACAGAATGGGGGGACTTTGGGGTTAATGGAGAATTGAAAGAGGAACTAACAGAGTTTGACTTGTTGCTAGATAAAGAATCCATGGATCAAGGAAAAAGCAAGTGAGTCATAATAAAGGAAATGAAGGCAACATTATAAAGCATTAACCTATATTGCCACAGAGAAGAAACAGTGAATCATTGAGTTATGTCATTTGTGCATTTCAGTAAAAATCAGAGTTGTTGCTTCAAATCCCACTCTTGAAGCCCCAAAGCCTTACAAATTGCATTTATAAGAAATAAATTTCATGCAATACCAAGCAAATTCATGTCTGGGCAATATTTTTATTAGAATCAGTCAAAATACAGAAACTCTTTATCAGATAAAATATTGCGAAAAAAAGATGGGGGAGGGGGAAGGCTGGTATAATCCATGAATTCAGTGGCTCCCAGCTTGAATCTGTACTTCAATCCATTGTTAAAATATTATTATGTATATTTACCTTGCTATATCCCATCTTATCTGTACTTCCATTTGCTTTTTTCTGAATTTCCAATTTAACATATCTAGGGAAACCTACCCTGGAACTAGGATCCTAAAATTACATAACTTTAGTTGGTTCCAGGATTGTAAGTAAATCCAATAATTCTGATTTCATATATTACACTTGTTAGTGTGTTTAGTATTTCATAGTACTAGGTATTAAAAAGACATAGCCAAGCCATTTTGTGAATTGTGTATTTATCTGATAGCTACCCAAGATGGATGTTTCAACTGCTTCCACTCAATTTTTTTCTTTGGGCAATGATTTTCCTGTGTTATTGCTGGCAGGTTTGAGAAGATGACCAGTTCCTATTATGTACGTGAGATTGTCCGAATTATTTTGGCTAATTTGTCCGGGAATGCTGAATTATTCAATGGTGTTCTGACTCCCTCATTACTAATCAAGGGGAAGCTGGCATTGCAAGACATTGTGGAGGTCACAGAGTAAGCTAATTTTGTGATATCAGATTTTTTTTTTCTCCTTATACTAACAATAATAGAATGAAATTTGGGTTGATTTATTAGTTTAATCTTAATCCTACAAAGGGCAATCAGGAGAAGTAAGCCTTTTAATTTGTGAGTCATGTTTTAAAAATACATTAACTTCATTTGAGTGTTTGCAGAATGCACAGATATACCGTGTTTCCCCGAAAGTAAGACAATGTCTTACTTTCTTTTTATCCCCAAAAGCCCCACTATGTCTTACTTTCGGGGTATGTCTTATATTGGGAAAAAAAGCCAGTAGTCTGAAGGCAAACAAGACAGGAGTTGCCATTTACTCAGCGGTAAGTTCCGCAGTGTCTTTCAGCGCTTCATTACAAAAATGGGGGTGGGGGAGAAGGAAAGAAACTGGTACAGCAGCCGGCGTCACTTCCAAAGTCCTCTCCAAGCAGAGGATGCTAAAAACCACAGCCGGCTCCAGCGGAGGCAGAAAGTGACTGCAGCAGCGGCCAGCGGACGCTCGTAGACTGCCGGCGGTGGCAAAGCAAGTGTAACAGAAGCGCAAAAGGGAGCCAGCGAGAGCAAAGCCGCCGTGATAACTCGCTTAGCTTCGCTTTCCGGCCCGTCCCTCCCCTTCAGCCGCTAGCTCCGCCCAGCCCTCGCCTTTAAGGGTGAATGGTCTAGAGCCGGGCGGTGGATGGGTTGTTGCTGCTGCTGCTGCCTTCACTGGAAAGATAACGTCGCATTCCCGGAGTAAACCAGGCTGGTAGAGTTCGCCCTCTCTTTCTTTCCATCGCCATGAGGCCTGGCAGCGTGGATGGCAGGACCGCGCATTGCGTCTGTCTTGGATTGTTTCTTGCGCTGCTCGGTGGAGCCGGGACACTGCGAGGTGAGTTGGAGCGCTGCGTGAGGTGGGCGCAGAGGGGTGTTGCCTTCGCTAGAGAGGATCCGGCGGCAATACCCCCGTGTTTCCCCGAAAGTAAGACATATGTCTTACTTTCAGGGTACAGCTTATATTAGCCGACCCCCCTGAAACCCCCGATATGTCTTACAATCAGGGGTGTCTTACTATCGGGGAAACATGGTATTGTTTATGGCATCTCAGGTAGAATAACTGCTAGAGGTCATATAACGTATGCAACTGTCTAAAAACCATATACGCACAAAAACCTCCAGAGCCTTATTATATGGGGTGTCATTTATGTCTGAAATATTTGTGTGTATTTACTATGATGTGAGCGATACAGGTCAAGATATAAAGCTATTTTAGAAGTGTGATACAGTTGATAAACTAATCTGTATAATCAATGTTGCAAATCATTGAAGATGATAAATGATAATTACTATATTTTTCGAACTATAAGGTGCACCATTGTATAAGATGCACCAACATTTCAAAGAGGTATGGTAAGTAAGAAAAAAAAGTTTTTGCCCTCTCCTAGGCCCCAGAAGCACTCTGCAGACATCCCAAACAATTTGTGTACCCCATTTTCCTATGGGGCAGGGTTTTGGTAGTCTAAAAGTGGCTGTATTCGGTGTATAAGAAGCACCAACATTTCTACCCTCTTTTTAGGGGGACAAAAGGTGCGTCTTATACTCCGTAAAATACAGTATGAAAAAGTAAAATTTAAAAAAACGTTTCACTGACAGGAGCAGGCATTATGCTACTCCAAAGATTACATACATTAGGTAATTTTCTTTAAAACACACATCATTTGAAATACCCTATTTCAATTGATATTAAATTTATTTGATATACTATTAAAATGTACATGGTTTTGGCACAGATTTATAAATGAGATAAATTACATTTTTCTTATTATTATTTTTTATTATTATTTATTTAGATTTGTATGCCGCCCCTCTCCGCAGACTCTTACCTAGAGTTTTATGTAAGACATGTAAGACTTGAAAGTAAGAACTCACATGTTAGCAGAGTTAGCAATTCCAAATTTATTATTACTGAGCAGACCATTTCACAAACGCTCCTTCCGCCATTTCTTTTTCCTTCTTTTGCATAAATTCCACCAGTTTTTCCCTTAATGATGCTTTAGGACAGCTTGTATGCTAAAATTGACCATTGTTAATATTAACTAAATTCTTTTTTATTAAGATGTGCATTTCCTCCTCCAATGCCATTTAAGAGGTTAGTTGTTTAGTATTTATCAGTTAGTGGCTAGTGGCAGTAAACCAAATATTAAACCATGATTACGGAATTCCCAAAGTGCTTTTTCAAGAGGCAACTGGACTTTCTGGTTTTTCTTTGAAGACGTTTTGCTTCTCATCCAAGAAGCTTCTTCAGCTCCTTTTAGCTTCTTGGACAAGAAGCAAAACGTCTTCAAAGAAAAGCACCTTTGGGACAACCATGACCTGGATAACCCAGAATCTCCATAGACATGATTAAGGAAAGAAAGTAAAATTGAATTTGCATTGGTAATATGACATCTTAGAACAATAGAGGACCTCTACCTAACTATTATAGCTAGATTTATTCATTTCCATTAATAACCTTTGCTGAGGTCAGGACTGGTTGTGTCTTCTGCATGTATCTCCCTTAATTCCTATGCATTTTTAATTACAGTGATAAAGTGGGCCTTGCCAAAACCAAAAGTTTCCTTTCTCGTCTTGGATTAGTGGCAAGCAATCAAGATTGTTTCCATGTGCAAGAAATATGCCAAGCCGTATACACCCGTTCTGCCAAGCTCTGTGCTGCTGGATTGGCTGCTGTTCTAACACATACTCATGAACAACATCCGCTCCCAGAGTCGAAGATCTTTGTAGTTATTGGGGGGGACATGTACAGGAGCCATTCATTGTAAGGAACTGTATTGGACATAAAAACATTTATTTTAATCAGATTAATGCTAGTCTCTCTTGCCAACAGTTATTGCTATTATTGGGCAATTAGTATGTTTTTGTTATCATTTCTCCTGGGTATGGGTAGAAGTTCTAAAACGTTTTTCTACAAATGGTTTTTCTCTTCTTCAGCTTCTCAGCCAATATTTATTTTTTTAATTATCAGCTGAGTGAGCCTGCCCAATCCTTTGTTTTGCCACAGTTTCTTGCATTGCTGTAAGCCGTGTGTGTATAAGAGAAGCGGGGGGGGGGGGGCGCAAAATGTTTCTATCCAGTTAAATATTTCTAAGCTTGAATTGTTTCCTTTGGATATTTGATTCTGCTAAGCTAAAGAAGTTGTTTACACCATCTCAAACTGTATTTTTTTCCATTTTGTATTAACATTTGGATAACATAAAAAGGCCTATATACATAGAGGAAGCAACTTTATTCCTTTTTGAGCATGATAATCCTAAAAAGAGGCATAGGTCAAGAAAGTTTGATTGGACCAATGCAATGGATTACTTCTTGTCTTTATCCTTCAAAAAGCCTTGACATTTCTTCTCCCTCCAGGTACGGTGAGATACTACAGCAAACCTTGAAAGAGCTGGTTCCTGAATATTCTGTCACATTTGTCCCATCAGATGATGGCAGTATCTTAGGGGCTGCCATAGTGACAGCTGTAGAAGTGAAGCTTAGAAACCATCGAGAGGGCCTGGCTCAAGTTCTGGCTCCTTTAAAGCTTTCAATCGTAGATCTTGAAAGATTACGGAGTGGGATCAGACAAGAGATGGATAACGGCCTGTTGAAGGCAGCCAGCAGGAAAAGCTGTCTACGCATGTTGCCCACTTTCGTCAGTTATTTGCCTGATGGCTCTGGTGAGAGAAGGAAGCTGGGTAGAGCCCTATATCTAGAGAGGGAAGTGTTTTGAACTGTATTTATGGACTTTGCCTCAGGGAAGTCAGGATAAAGCTTTCCATATGATTAGATCTTACCTGAGCCTGGTGGTTTATTTGACCTGAGACCATTGCTGTTTATGTTGCTGAAAAGGGCACTATGCTTGCTTTTATTTATCATTCCATCTTTATTATTTTTATAAATATAACTCAAGATGATAAAGTCTTCCTATTTTCCCAAAATAGCAACCCTATGAGGTGGGTTGACTTGAGAGACAACGACTGTCACCAGAGATTTCCCAATTCACATAGGACAATAGATTTGAACAATTTCACATGCAGGGATGCACTTTTACCCGAGACCTACACTTGAGACCCAGTTATCATTTCATACTGCACATATTTGTAGTGGCAGCATATATTGTTTTAATTTGCCAATAGTTCAGCAGCAAACTACTGGTAGGTCTTAAGCCATCAGATAAAAAACTTATGTGCTAGAGGGCAAATAAGATTTGCTGAAGGAAAACGACATGTTTCCTTTGACTCCATTTGTTAAGGTTGGCAAGAGATTTGCCTCACAGGAGAAAAAGGTAGGGTTTTCTTGAGGCACCCTGATGAAGATTGGGAGTTGTAAAATTCTATCTATTTCACTGAGGCTGCTGTTGTCCATGCACTTTTTATAGAGAGAGGGGATTACCTGGCACTGGACCTAGGTGGAACCAATTTTCGAGTATTGATGGTACAGGTGAAAAGCCAAGAGGAGGGTGGTGTGCACATCATCAATGAGCTTTACGCCATTCCACCAGAAATTGCCCAAAGCACTGGGCAACAGGTAAGCGCAGGAGAAGGATGATATGGCTTTGGTTGATAGATTTTCTGAATTCTTGTGACATACAAGTATGGATATTCTTTTTAATAGTAGGACTAGCTATTTTGCCTATCGACTCTTCAACTCTAAATTTATTTTTGTATCATATCCCACTCCCTTTTTTTGTATTCCTACAGCTTTTTGACCACATTGTGAGCTGTATAGTGGATTTTCATATTAAGCACGGGATGTCTGAACATGTTCTACCACTCGGTTTCACTTTTTCCTTTCCATGCAATCAAATAAATCTGGATAAGGTATGAAACTGAATGGGTGGGATTCTATTATGCAGATGGTAGAATGTATGTATATAATAAGAGTTGAAACAGGAAAGAAACAAGAATGAACTCGTGAAATATGAAAAAAACCCAAGTGTTTTCCCTTATTGTTTTTCCTGTTTTTAATTGAAAAATCACCTAGAAATGTTCTAGAGTTGGATAGTCTCTAAATCAATATCAATCTATCAATTGAAATGATTGACAAAGAATTAAAAAACAACAACAAAGGAAATCATGTTGCGGCCTCTAAATTGGGAAATCCAGTTATTTGCCACCAGTAATGACTTTCAGGGAACATTTTTCTGATAGTTCCATTATTTTTTTCTGGTAAGTAATGACTTACTATAATTCTGTAAAAGCGCAGAAAAGCTATCCAGTTTTGAATTGGAAAGTTTCTAGTCCTTACAGTTGCAAGATAGAAATATAAATGCTGTTCAGAATGTTTATTTCCTAAATCAGACTTGTCTTATTTCCTAGCTGTTTGCTTGCTGCCATTTCTCCTTGACAAAATAGTTAGGGAATAGCCTAATGCAACCTTTTAGGATATATTTGAAATTTTAGGAAGATTTCATGGGCGTTTTTTTACAATATGGCTCCCAAGGTGGCCTAGGCAGTCACAGGATATCAATTCACCAGAAAGTACCTGGCTAGGTAGCTTTTTCTCATTCAGCACGTTGTGCTCTATCCCAATTTATTTTTTGTCCTTTTTTCCCAATAAAATTCTGAGTAATTGCCACCTACTATTTTTCTAGAATGCCAGTGTGCTCAGTATGGCAAAATATAATCCCATTTTTAAAAAGGTACATACAAAAATACATTTTTTAAATAATGGACACTGTATTGCTTAGCCCAGTTTAAGGGTTTCATTGAATAGCATGTTATGTACAAACAGCTTGGAGACAGCAACTCTACTGAACCATTCCAAGAGAACAATTTCCCTTTCCCCCCGGCATTGACAGGGCATCTTGCTGAGGTGGACTAAGGGCTTCAGCGCCACTGACTGTGTAGGAGAAGATGTCGTGAATTTATTGCGGGATGCAGTACAGCGTCAGAAGGTATATATGACATGCAAAAGCAATGTCTAAATAAAGCTAATGTATTTGACATGGGTTGTTCAGGTTTACTCACACCGATCAAAATGGTGCTATAAATGGGGAGAGTATATGCCATGTTCCTTTGCAAACTGTATATGGTACTTATTTTCTAAAAGAAATGTAACTTCAATAGGGATAGATGTATAGCTAAATTTCTTATTAACTATTATTCTTTGCCAAACCTCTTCTATAAATCTGAGCCTAGCTTTTCTTTTCCATGAAGTGGGGGCTTATGTTAGGTGAAATGGTTTAAGTAGGTCTCTTCAGATTTGGGTTTTCCATTCCAAATTCTTCCTCCCAATTACTTTATCCTACAAAAAGTAGTCTGTTCCTACTTGTTGTTTATGTATATATATAATTCCACACACAGGACTTTTTTCCAATTTAATGAAGTTTGATAATGGGCTGCATGAGAGAAAATAATTTAAACTTAAATGCAACAGCAACATAGAAATAGTAGTACAGTAGTAAGCTGGAAACTGGATTTGCAAATTCAAGGGCATCCTGTTTTGCACAGGACTGTAATCCTCTGAAGAAAGACATTTGCAGTCTGGGAATATTCCTTGATCTCCAACCCTTTGGATTCTTGGTAAATTGTTGTGGCAAGGATTGCCTTTGCAGCACTTTATAGTTTTGGTTAGCTGGGTCCCTCTTTAAACCAGTTATTTTGGCAGTGGCTATCTATGCTTTAGTATACCTTATCTTAACTACTGCAACTACCTTATACCCAGCTTAACTACCACAACATTTATCACGGGACTATCTTTTAAACATTTCTTGAAGCTGTATATGAAGTAGTTACCTGGTACAAGTTTTTTGTATAGATATCATATGATACCTATACTGTAAGATCCAACTTGGCAATGATCTGTGGGTACCATTGAAAGTATTGATAGTAACCTTTAAAATTGCAAACTGTTGAGACCCTATCTGAATCTTCTGAACTTGTCTGAAGAAGCTCCTGCTAGCGAAGGATCATCTTTCTGGCCTCTCAGTTATTCCATGGAATACATTCTTTTGGGGGAGGAGAGGTAACAGCTGGTCTCTCCTCGCCCCCAATCCTATGTGTAGAATGCCAAGATTTTAATTATTAGATGATTCAATATTTATTTTATTTTCATTTGTAGTTTTTTATATATAGTACTATTTTTATTTTTACATTCTGTTAATTACCATGATCACTTGCCAGAATAGAAAAGTTGGATACAAATAAATATCTAAGACAAAAGAAATAGTTGGAAAGTTTGACTTAGTGATTGCGATTATACACTCAACTTACCAAGGTCAGTTGAAGACCTGGTAGCTGCATTCTTCTTTAGTGGTGTCCTGAGAGATATTGGAATAAAGCCCTAATCTTTTGTACATGTATGTGCTGTAACATACATAAAAAGGGACAAAATTTGGATTGTATTGTTAAACCCACTATAGTATATTACCTGTTCTGACACCACCACTCATCCACAGATGCTGCTGTTCATATACAATATTATGCTTAGAATGTTGATTAAAAATCTTGATTAGATTTTTTCTTGGTGACTTATTGTATTGCATTAACCCAAATCATCTGGTTGGTTTTTAGCTCATTAGCAACTCAAAAATAGATCAATTCAGTAACCAGATAGTGTGTTCTGCACATGCAGTCAGTATATGCTGTATAATGTGCCATAATTGAAGTATATCAGATGGGAAAAGTCACTGGCCCAATACTCACCATATGCTATACACAATTGGCCGCTAATCTGATTGTTCTTACTGGCACCAGCACATAATTATACAGTTACATAATCATACAACTACTGGTTCAAAAGTCACTATCTGGAGAACAAAAACCTGACATATTCTCTATGAAATACTTGGCACCTCATAAGTTGTTACACCAGAGGGAGAAAAAAGTGATAAAACTTCATTGTGTCACTGACTCCATTGGGTTTGGCTTGGATGATGACAACCACTACGCTAGGGTGGATGAAAAAAAAATGCAAATGTGTTTATAAAGGTGATACGTGGGTTTACAGCTACAGTTACACTTTATGTTCACTTCTTTTCATGGAGAACTATGGTAACTAGCTAACTAGCTAGGATTTTAGAGATTCCACACCTTTTACGGGGTGTTTGAACAAAACGGGTTTATTGAAGAAAGATAGTTTATCTTCCTCTAAATCCTGGGTCATTTTGGATTAATTCTTACCCTCTTCATCCATTGCTAATTGGGCTAAGCCATCCGCAGAGTGTACCTATTTGCTATTGATTTAGTGAATCTAGTTTCATAAACAGAAACATTGATATCCCTTCACCATATCAACTGAATAGTAGTGACACAGCTGAAGAACTCCCTTTAGGCTAATAGGGCAGCACTTCCAATATTAAAAGAGAAGGAAAAGAGGATCAATTTTTAGTGCGACAAACCCAATGGATGTGTACTGGTTACTTGGTGACAGGAAATCATGTTGCCTGGTAACACATCTTGCTGTTTGCTCTCTCCCTCCCCCCTTTTCTTTTCCCAGACTATTGATATAGATGTGGTTGCCTTAGTGAATGACACAGTGGGAACAATGATGTCATGTGCCTACCTAGACCATAACTGTGAAGTTGGTCTTATTGTTGGTAAGTTGGAAAATAGCTTCATTTAATCATGATTTCAAAAATTATATTTTGTCTTTCTGTAAACTAGGCAAATAGTATTGAGTGTTCAGTAGGATGAGTCTTTATAGATAGTGAAAAGTAAGATAAAGGAGTCCCTGTGGATTTTACTCCACTAGTCAATGCCGACTAAAGGGGGCTCATCTTTGTTTCAAGGCCATTGGGCCAGTATTGTCAAAAGACATTTCCGCAGACATTTGGCCTGCATATCACAGAGCTCTCTTACTTTCCCACCAAAATGGTATCTATTTATCTACTTAATTTGCATGCTTTCGAATTGCTAGGTTGACAAGAGTTGAAAGGAGGAGAGGTGCTCACCCTGTCATATGGTACTTGGGTCTCAAATCTGTGATTCCGGCTTTCCAGCTGACAAGCCCAACATCATGGGGAAGAGCCTTCTCTGTTGTGGCCCTGGTCCTCTGAAACCAACTTCCCCAAGAGATTCGTACCACCCCCACTCTCCTCGCCTTCTGAAAGGCGTTTGAAAACACACTTATGCCAGCATGCCTAGGGCCATCATCCTCCAACCAGTAGCATGAATGAGTGATGACTGCATGCCGTGTATTTTAATTGTTTACTTGTTTTCATTTTAGGTATTGGAGTATTTTAACTTAGTTACTCTTTTATTGTTGTAAGTCGCCCTGAATCCGCTAGGAGAAAAAGGGCGGCCTATACATTTCAAAAATAAAATAAAATAAATAAATCTTAACCACTGAACCCCTAAAGCTGCCCCTCTTTATAAATAGTAAGAGCGTGTAAATGAATCAATCTTTGAAGTTCAGCATTCGTCTTTCCTCTGTGTCTTGGCATTACTGTATTAGCTACATGTTCTGTTGTTCCAGGGCAACAATCCTTAATATATATGACTATATTCCTAATGCATTTAAAATGCAAACATAATTAGGCAGACTTATTTTTTAAATTATATTTGGCCCACGGTATTTTCTTGGTCAGAATGGAGGAAAAGTATGATAGTCAGTTTTCAGCAGTGATTCATTTCCCCTCTTATTTTATCTCAAGGAACTGGATGCAACGCTTGCTATATGGAAGAAATGAGGAATGTGGGCACCTTGGAGAGTAATGAGGGAAGAATGTGCATCAATATGGAATGGGGGGCATTTGGTGATGATGGCTGTCTTGAGCACTACATAACACCTTATGATGACATTGTGGATAAAGAATCTCTCAATCCGAGCCAACAAAGGTGACTCGGTGTAGTTTTTATTGAGAATTGACTGGTGGGGTCTGTGGCAATGGCTGCCTGCAAGGTCAACTTCTTTCCATGTCTCACAGATATGAGAAGATGATTAGCGGCATGTATTTGGGTGAGATAGTGCGCTATGTTCTGTTGGAATTAGCGTCTCGCAAGATCCTCTTTAGGGATCATGACTTACAAGGACTTATGAACAAAGGCATCTTTCCCACTAAATTGTTATCTGACATTGAGAAGTAAGTATTTATATATTCTATTGTCTATAATTATTTTGCCTGATATGAGGAATCTTGCCATTAGATGTAGAATTTAAGTTCCAGTCCAGTTAAAATGCCTAAAGTTATCAGATTTAGGTTTTACTATTTTATCTATTCATCTTTCTGCTTGGATTGAATTTACTTGACTTTTCTCATGTCTACCTTGGTCTTTTTAATGAAGACTGCATCTGCCCCTTTTTATATATTGTATAAAAAGTCAATCAAAACAAGATTTAGAAAATAGACAAGTTGGTATGAGTGATCATGGATGCATTATACATTGTTTATTTGGAACTGTGCAGATTTCTGTTTAGAATGTGCCAAATATTACTGATCCCAGTTGGTCATACAAACAGTTTTTTTAGAATGCATATGCCTAAAAAGAGGCCCAGTTGAGATTGCCAGAATCCCTATATTTCTATTTATTGTAAGAACAAATTTCTCTCTACTTCTAATATGATTAAGTGACAGCCAAAGTCGCCAACACGTTTATCACATCCTGGAAGAGCTGGGGTTGCCCCTTTCTCCTGAGGACGCCAAAGTGGTGAAGGAAGTGTGTCATACCGTAACTTCACGAGCTGCTATGATGTGTGCAGCTGGAGTGGCAGCTGTTGTAGAAAAGATTCGAGAAAATAAGCGCATGACAAAGCTGGAGGTGACAGTTGGCGTGGATGGGACTGTGTATAAGATGAATCCTTAGTGAGTTGATTTTTCTGCATCACAGGGGGTGGGGGTCAAAATTAAATACATAATCTTTGGGATATTTGGAGCTTCTAATGTAAATATTTTGTGGAAAAGAAAAGGGAATAAACAGCAAGAGCCAATATTTCCAGGCAGGGCATTAACTCAGGTGCTATGTTGGTATGGGGTTTGTTTGATTCTGGGCTAAATGTTGGTTCTTTTTCCCGTGATAGTATTTCTTTCTATCTACAGCTTTGCAAAAAAACTTCAGGATACAGTAGCTCTGCTGGCTCCAAACTGCAATGTCAAATTCTTAGTGTCAGAGGATGGCTCAGGAAAGGGAGCTGCACTCATTGCTGCTGTGGCCTGCCGTACAAAGCTCGCTTAATAAGCAGGAGACTGGATTCTTCTTCACTAGATACAAGTCTTGATCTGCAGCATGGACTTTATTCTTCTTTAAAACAGCTGTGACAAAATTGCAGAAAGCCAGATCTCGGCTGCTGTGATATACTCCATCTTTGCAGTTTTGTTTAACATTACCGATTCATGCTTAAAGCAAGGAGGGAAATAAACCAAACTCTGTTGCCTTTTGGATTCTCAGGCTATCGTTTTTTCCAAAGAGCTTAATCCAGTTAGCTATGGTAGAGGAAGCTAATATGAAAGTAATTTCATAACCTCATCATATCCACATCCTTAAGGTGCTTAGGAGAGCAACTGAATACTTCAAGCTACAAACTCCGTCTGCCTGTTTTACAATTCCTGCTTCTATCGATGAAGTATGAGCATAGATACAAGAAGCCTCATGTAGCAATATATATATATATAATTTATTTACATTCATGCCCGCCAAAACCCTGTGCGAGACGCTGATATGTACATAAGGCCAAGTGTAAATACTTGAATGCACTTGAATACAGAATAAAAAACGATCTTTACACAATACGGCATAGACCTGCCTGGTCCAGCACACGTTCACTGCACAGATCAGACTTCCACGCACACGCACAAATCCCTTGCATATACACTGGGCAAGGACTCAGGAGGCACAGAGACAGCCACCAGGAGAGCAAGGCCCTCCTCCTTTGGTTGACCTTCTGTTTCTTCTTTGTCCCATGGGTCTCCAGGTGTCTGCAAGCCCCCAACTCTTGGGCTGCCCCCTCTGACTGACTGCCAGGTATCTCTTGGGCTGGAGCAAACATTTACAAAAATGGCTCTGGAACTATCCTGAGCTACCCTCTTTGTTTAAAAACTTTATTATGGCAAAGGACTTCCTGGAGGATGCAGTGGATCGGACACAGATGACTCAGCTTCAAAGCAAAGCTTACCTTTTATCCTGGTCACTCACAATGACTTCTGTGCTAACCATTTCCTTTCCTTTTGCTTCCCGTGCTAGAGTAGAAGAAAGCTCTAGAATAATTATCCAAGCCAGATGTTGGCCTATGAGACTTGCTTGTCAGCCTACTTGGTAGAAAAACAGACCTACCCCAACCAGTTCCAGAACTGCTTTGGTAGCAGCAGAGTAGTAGGGATTTGGTAGCCTTTTCCATGGCTTCTGGAGACTAAGCCCAGTGTGTTTGCCTTCTGGCTGAATTTGGCACAAGGATCAGATAGGGCACACAGGCATATTCAAAGCAGGACAAGTACAGATGCTGTGACCCTTGAAATGGAGGTGCCCCTCATCATCTCCAGACTGAGGCCAGTGTTGTCCCTGCCTAGGGCTTTAGCACTCAGCTTCTGAAACCATGAAAAGGGAGCTGTCCTGCTTGCCCACTTCAGCCACAGCAGCAGCCAGCTGGTTGAGGTTTCCATTGGGGAAGTGACGCGCCTCCCATAAGTTCAAGATCATGGCTGTTGGGCTTGGTTTTGAAGCAAAGTAGGTGAGATGGCTGTGGAATGAAGGAAAGAATACAAATAAAAACCACCAGTATTTCTGTGATTGCAAACCTCCCCAGCTCTCTGCACAGCCCACATTACTACCCAGCTCACATATTTCTGTACCAGCAAGTTCCATCTTCTATATTAGTACACTTTTATAGAAAGAATCCTTATACCTGTCAAAGTGCAGCTTCTGGGCTAATGCTCTCCAGTCAGCCCCATGAGCCACTGGGGCATCCAGACTACTAATGATTTTCTGGCGGATAAGGAAAGGAATCTTGAAGGCACTGGGGCCCACCAGGGCAGGGGAGCCAGCCTCATTGTCTGGGGGTAGCCAGTCTGAAAACCGTGCATCCTGGGGGGGAAAAGATTATTATTATTAGGTCCTATATATACTCTCTTTGTGATAAACATTCTGGACTCTGAGAAAGAGCTAAAAGTATATAATAAAAAGGTTGTTTATTCTATTTGGTCAGATGCAGGTTTTAAGGCGAACAAAGGTTCCTAACTATAACTTCTTTCCAAATATCCTCTACAGAGAGGGGCGGCATACAAATCTAATAATAAATAAATAAATAAATAAATAAATTTGGCAACTCAGTTTGCTTTCTCAAACAAAAAGTGGACTCTAAGTCTAAGTATCCGACTACTCCTCTGAAATTTCAGCAAGTACTAGTCATATGCTTTCAAGCATTTCTCCATATACTCTACACTAGCAGAAACCTATTTATACGAAAGATATAAGTTTCCCAGAGTTTATGAAGTTAGGAAGTTTATGAAGTTAGGAAGAAGGAAAAGTTTATGAAGTTAGGAAGAAGGAAAAAAGCTATATGGCTCATTCTTGCACTTCTACATTTTATTGGCTATTATTGCTGAGGTCTGATTTGACTAAATCCATTACAGTATTGTATCTGGCATGGGATTTACTAATTTAAGATTATTTGACCACACAGGCTATTAAGACAAAAAAAATTCAGAATATGGCTAAAAGACCTACTGTGCCATTTGGGAGTCCTGTTAAACTCATGGCTCTGGCTCCTGCTTAAAGGACACGTGGCTCCTGCTTAAAGGACACATGGCAACCTTGAGCAGGTCCTTTGTGCATCTAATATGTTAACTACACCTGTTCCAGAATCAGAAGGTATTGCATGTGGTCACTCATGCCTTAATCACCTTTTGGCTGAACTAATGTCATCTACATGTCATCTACATGGAGCTGCCCTTGAAGACTATGTGGGAGCTGTTACTAGCTTCCAGAAGGTTTCTAAATGCAGTTCAAGATGCTAATTATAGCCTACAAAGTCCTATATGGTACCCTGTTTCTTGCTATTTCGTTTCACTCCCCATGCTCCAAGTGGGCATTACCTATGAGAAAAAGGACACAATAGTGCAGCCTTAACACTCATCCTGGTTCAGGAACTGTAATTTAGGAAGTCAGGAATATTCGTCAGAACAGGTCTCTAATTTATTGTTTTCTGAGCATACGGACAGGTTGGTACTGGTTTTTACAATAAAAAAATAGCTGGTGGTAGGACTTTATACAAGACAAAACGCTGACATAAATCTGCTCTGATGTCTACTCTTAAGTATGTTCAGTAGGACCTCTATGAGATCATACCCAATATTCTAGCTAGAAAACTACACAAAGAACATGAAAGCTATTCAAAAGCTAGGTAATAGGCACTCGGTAAAATATCTGCTGAGCTCCACTGTGCGGTTAACAGGGCACATCCAATCTAATCCCTCGTCTGCCAGCACAGAAGAGCCAGCCAAGAAGTTAACAGAAGTTCTCACAATCGCCATTCATTGTATTCTTGCCCTTACCTTGGCAATGTTGAAGTCAATATTGAAACTTTGCCCATCGCCCTCCACCTGCCAGATCCAAATTTTGCATGCCAATTGGCATGTGTTGGTGCTGAGTCGCTCCAGCGTGAAGGTACAGTGTAGATAGGGCTGCAGCCCACTCCAAAGATGGTAGAACGGAATTTCCTATAAGGGGAAAGACCAGATGAACATTTCGAGATGATGTTTTTCTAAAGGATTGTGAAAAGGCTCCTTGGCTGAAGTTACAAGCAAGTGCCAACAGTCTCAGCTGAACTAAATACAGGTTGGTACCAAATAGCAGATGTATTACTGCTGTCTGTTCCCAAACTGACTAATAACTATTGTTCAGCAGTGCAGATTCAAAGGGGAGTTATGTGTGCATTCACGTTGCATTTCTGAACAATTATTTGAAGAAGCCTTATCTGCTCCAAGAAACAACATAGTTGACTTAAGAAGAAAGAAACAAGTATGATGTGTGCTGCTCATATATTCCAAATCACATTTCAAACCACTGCAAAAAGAGAACAGTCAGATTTTCCTGGCTTGAGAAGGTGATATTCCTGGACTATAGAAAGGTTGGTGGTTACAACTCTGTTCAAGTTTTGTAAAGAATATGGATAAGAGTAACTCTAGCAATTTCAGACAAAGAATCAGTATTGTCTTGCCTTGCATAAAAATAACCCCAGGATTAGTAGAAACCTTGCCTGGTAGCTGACTAGGAGCTTGCTCTTCCACAATGAACTGGGCACATCATGGATGGAGAGACGCAGATTGTGGTAACTGTCCTTGAAGTGCAAGATTCGGGGTGCACCGATCAGCTGTCCACCCATTTGCTTCTCTATTTGTACCACTTCCTGTAATGATATGAACACAGGGGATATGCCCAATGGAGGAGGAATAAGCAAGTAATATCCTGTAGTTACTAAGCTACAGCTCAGGCCTTCAAGAGGGCTGAAAGTTTTGCCCATTGATTGAATAGGCAAGGAATACTAAGCCTGAGTCTTCAAAGATGTAGCATGACCCTAGAATATTTGCATTTTGGAGTATTTATTCATAACATTTATAGGCTGCCCAATGACCCAAGTGACTTATAATGAAAAAAACTACCCACAAAACATTAAGAGAGTCACAATTAGTCCCAGAGACATTACATACCCAAGAAAAACCATCTGAGACTTAACCTTTGTTCTACCTTAGGGCCTCAGATAAATAGCCAAGTTCTGTGTTGGGGTTTCCCCTAGATCTCTTTAAAAGTCCATCCTTAATGGGACAGTAAGTGGATTGTATTTTATTAATACAACCAATTTTTCTTAAATATAAATTCAAAACAAATTGTATGCTTTCCTAACCCTGCCTCTTTTCTGGAGTTTGGTCTATACCATACTGCTGCTGAGTCAACCTTTGGCTTGAAATACAGGATTCCTAATAGTGGAGCCAAATTCCCCAAGTGATGGTGCCCCCTCTTCATTGGATGTTAGTGTAGCCATCCATCCATTAGGGATGCTTTAGTCTGGATTCTTGCACTGATCATGGGGTTGGAATGGATGAGCTAGAAAGACACTTCCAGCTGTTATGTTGTGGACTTCAGTAGCTTAAACCTAAACCATGGAGATTCTGCATTGTGAAACAAATTCCTGGACTGAAAATATTAGCACACTAGAAGAAGATATTAGGGTTATTATGAGGAAGGTTGAACAGTTGCATAGGGAGAAATTAAGGTTCTTGTAAAGGAAAGTGTGGATAATTTCCGTTTGTAAAAGGCTTCATTAAATATTGTTTCTCTACCATCAAGGTCAGACAGTTGCCTGGATTAACCAGTCTCCTCGCTAAAAAAAGATTTGGTGTGTGCTACATATACACCAAAACAACCACCACTAAGGGAAGCAAAAGGCAAAGTCATTCAACTACTTAAAAAACATGGCATCAATTATGCTTTGCTGCATTGTTTCAAAGGGGCTCTCTATCCCACCCTCTGATGAATTGAAGTATTCCATTGAAGATCTGCAAATCCTTAATCCTGCAATTAGGCTAGGATTGTTTTATTAAAGGTTGTGTTCTGGCTATGTGATCAAAAGTACTGAAACGAATCAAGTACAGATGAACAAATAATGAGTCCTTGGAAAGTAGTAAAAGACATTGTACTCCAACATATGTGAGATTTACGGAAGGCTGCTTCAAGAGACTACACATGGAGCAGTTTCCCGATGGGGTACCTTAAGTGCATCACGGGTGTCACTGAGGCAATATACACGGACGTCATATTCCAGTCCAGTACAAGTTGTGGGCGCAAAGAGAACCAGTTTCAGGCGCTTAGATGCAGCCATGCTGAGTGATTCTCCCACCAACGCAAAGCGGCCCAATTGCTCTGTGAAGATGTAGCAAGTTTGAGGTTCCAACTGGCAATGGAACAGTTCAGAGGATCCTGGGTCTCCCAACTGCAGCACATCCTAAGAAGTTGGAAAAGAAAGGCAATCTTCACATCAGAAGCAGAACATACATAAGACACAAAAACAGAACATACATAAGAACATAAGAAGAGCCATGCTGAATCAGGCCAAAGCCCATTGAGCCCAGCATTGTGTGTCACACAGTGGCCCGCCAATTGTCCATGGGAATCTAGAGCAGAAAGAGAAGGAAAGACCCTTCCTTTCCCTTGACCCCCAACAAGTGGTACTCAAGGGAATCCTGCCTGCCTCAACCAACATAGAGGTAGCACTTGGACACCCGTTTCAATAACCATCTATATGCTTGGCATCCACGAATCTGTCTAATCCTGCCTTGAAGCTATCAAGGCTGACAGCTGTCACGACCTCTTCTGGAAGTGAATTCCATAAACCCAACGACCAATGACCTCAGACCTAATCCATCTCTCTTTCTCTCAGATAATACACATCATTATCTGAGAGAAAGAGAGAGGGATTAGGGAAAACCCACAGATAGTGGAAGAGGGCATCTAATGAACATATGACAAAGAATGGCATGTTGACATATTACTTGGCACAGAGGGAGGTGTGTCACAACAATGCTTCACTGGTCTATCTAGTAAGGACTGCAACTTAAGCCTGAATGGAACAGGGTTGTGCTTTGGGGGGTTTTTTTTTTTGCAACATCCACACTGTCTTCATTACATTCATTTGCTCTAAGGGCCCTGGTTGGATCCAAGCTCTCACTTGTGTAAGGCACAAACTAGAACTGCCACCTCTCAGAAAGAGATTCTTTCTTGGGGATCATGCAACACATTGGATTGAATCAGTAGTGTAACAGGGCTGTGTATACTCTGCAAAAAAGAAAACCTATGCAGTGGAGCCCTTGAGGCAGAATTTAGATTTCTTTTTTTTTAGAAAAACAAGGAAAAGACCTGGTTTGGGGAATGCAAAAATCGGCTTAAAGTGATATCCAAGGAAACCAGATAAATGATTGATTCGTTTTATTTGGGAGGGACAGTGGGGGTTGTCAGTGCTATTCTTGGTTGTTTACTTAATTTATTTGGATTAGTTCTGAGTATCTCATCACTGGTGTTACCTGGGAGAAGAATAATCA
The DNA here is from genome assembly GCF_031021105.1 of Erythrolamprus reginae. Lineage (NCBI taxonomy): Eukaryota > Metazoa > Chordata > Lepidosauria > Squamata > Dipsadidae > Erythrolamprus > Erythrolamprus reginae. The sequence continues at coordinate 100,205,214 of NC_091951.1, forward strand.
TACATACAATGCAAAATGAGAAATCAATGCATAAAAAATAACACAGCACTGAAACAAAACCACAAAGATTTAGACCCCCCTCCCTTGTAGCAAAGCAGGCCATTTATATTAAAGCAATGATTAAATAATTAATATCCATTTGAGGATATTTTGACATTAAATTAAGGAACTTAAAAGAAGAAAAGGACTTCACTTGGTGTGAAAATATATTAATATATTAGGCCCCAAGCAGCTTTTTCCAGGGAGAATCCTGAGAGGCCATTATCAAGGCCATTATCAAGGTCCTTACTGTTGCGGCTGCCTTCCAGAGTAAGGGGAACCTTGGTTTTACCATTAGATGGTTTTAGGCCCCAAGTGCTGGGAACTACGTCGAAACGATGTATGTTTTATTTATTTATTTATTTATTTAATTATTTAGATTTGTATGCCGCCCCTCTCCGCAGACTTTGCAAAACAAAACAGGACAGGGTATGGGATTTTAACATATTTTATAGGTTGCTAAATGTAGTGTATTTGGCATAAAATGCAGGTAGTCCTTGACTTACAATCACAATTGGGCCCAAAATTTTTGTTTGCTAAGTGAGACATTTGTTAAGTGATTTTTTTTCCTGCCTCATTTTACGACCTTTCTTGCCAGAGTTGTTAAGTGCATCACCACAGCTTTTAAATTAGTAACACGGCTGTTAAGTGAATCTTTCTTCCCTGTTAACTTTGCTTGTCAGAAGGCCACAAAAGGAGACAGATGACATGGCCCAGGATGCAGGGGTCATAAATGCGAGCCATTTGCCAAGCATCCAAATTTTGATCACGTGGATCATGGGGATGCTGCAATGGTCCTTATGTGTTAAAAAATGGTCATAAGTCACTTTTTTTCAGTGCCGTTGTAACTTCAAAAGGACACTAAACAAACTATTGTAAGTCGAGGGCTACCTGTAGGTGCAACAACCCATGAGTTGCTCAACGTGTACATTCCTCACCTCCCATGTGCCCTCACAGGACTGCTTCTTGAGGCGCAGGTTCCAGGTCTCAGGGTTTGGCTCCACACAGTGATCTATGGCTAGGATAACAGGTCTGGTGAGCAGCACCCCCGGAGGGCCACAACTAACAATGGGGCTCAGTAAAGTCTGGCAGCCTGCCAGCGGAAGCCTTGGCAAGAGAGAGAAGCATCAGTAATACAGGGAAGGGGCTCAAGAACTCCCCCACCTCCAGGGTCCAGCCATCAGCTCCTTTCCCTTGATCATAATCCCAGTGGAAACAGGAAAGAAACAGCAGCTGCAACCCCATTAATTTGGGTGAAGGTGGGTGGGGTGGGGGGGTGGGAGACATACAGCATGAAGAAATAGAGCAGGGTTAATATCAGCAAGTATTATGACAATAATACTCTTTGGTTTTAGAGATTTAGGAGTTATCAAGAAGTGCATCAAAGATCAGCATTAATACAATAATCCTGGCAACATAACTCTCCCGGTTAGGGCAAGGGATTATCACTGGGGAATTTCTGCCAAGAAGAAACTCCAGAAGAGTTTTGACAATACGGCAACAAATGGCACGGTTGAGCGTCTTTCTTCCAGCAGAAACTGGCCCCAAAAAAAGGATCGGGACATGATTAGTAGTTGAGCTCTGGTAGCCAGTTATTCGACTTTGGGCAGCCTGCAGGGTGCTTTCTGCCGGCAGCTCCACTGCCTTTTTTAAACAAGGAGATTATCCTGAATGCTTGAGGGCAGGCCCCATTTAGACAGCCCCATCAAATCTATCATCTCTGCATTTAGACAGCAGCTCTAAGGGGATTCTGGGAAGTAAACAAGCCCGCATGGCAGCAGGGTTTCTATGCTTGTTGCTGACACAGCCCTGAGCAACAAGAACAAGGAGGAATGAGTTGCAAGAAGCCAGGAGACAAACATTAAAGAAAATAATATTTTTAAAATAGCATGGACACTGCAGCATAAATACCTCTAGAAATGGCTTGGTGGTCCTAATAAAGGTTGCATCCTCTTTATTATATTATCTTCCCCTATGAGCTTGATGCGGGAAACGTTTTCACTCCTTTCAATGAAAACTATTTTCACGCCCTAGCTTTAAGATTGCCTCTGTCGTTATGAACTCATAAGTGAATTTACTGTTTATTTTGCAACATTATTTATTTTAGGCCATTCCACGGTAGGCTTGAGAAAACCAACAATACAAAGGGTTGAGACTAATTACCATTAAAGGAGACAATGTTATCTACACACAGTGGTAGACACTACATCAGCAGAGACAAATCTTGGCATGCCCATCTGCAGAACCGCAGATTAATGAGACCATGGCATATATCAGTTGGCACGCAGGTACCCACAATTCCCTTTGAATCTCAAAGGGATATATACCTGGTTTCAAATTAGAGGACATTAATTGCATAGGCCAGTGATGCCGAACCTTTTTTTCCTCGGGTACCAAAAGAGTGTGGGCATGCGCTATCTTGCATGCGCGAGTGCCCACACCCATAATTCAATGCCTGGTGAGGACGAAAACAGCTTTCCCTGCCCCCTGGAGGCTGGAAATGGCCTGTTTCCCAACTTCTGGTGGGCCCAGTAGGCTCGTGTTTTGCCTTCCCCAGGCTCCAAAGGCTTCCTTGGGGTTGGGGGAAAGTAAAAACGTCCCCTTCCATCCCCATGGAGGCTCTCTGGAAGCCAAAAACACTCTTCCAAAGCTTCTGTGTGAGCCAAAATTCAGCTGGCCATCACACACATGCACGTTGGAGCTGAGCTAGGGCAACAGCTCTTGTGCCAGCAGATATGGCTCCATGTGCCACCTGTGGCACCCGTGCCATAGGTTCGCCATCACTGGCACAGGCCTATAAGTGTTCCTAATGATGTTTTACAAGAACAAAGATGTAGGAGCACTTTGTGGGCATGATAAATGAATTAAGTGTCCCAGGATTCCTAGGGTTTTTCAGGAAACGAGCTATGTACCTCACATCCTCCTGCTTGTGCAGCGTTAGGTAGATTTCATAGATTTTCCCCCGTGGGATGGCATCAGGTGGGATGAGCAAGCTGACACCTAAAAGACAGAGGCGAGATGGCTAAAGGAGTACCAACCACTGCTTGCAGGCAAGCTGCCTTCCAATTTCACAGGCAAGCTGACACTGAAGAATGGGTTTTGGTCAAAGGCTGCTTAGCTAAAAGAGGCAGGGAAGAGGAAATGAGCAATCTCCTCCTTATAAGAAATCCCATGGGGTGGGGACCATGTATCCTCTTGTGTTGCGTATATCTATGGAAGTGTTTCTTTTCCCAGGTAGGAATCCAGCCTAGAAAGAAGAACTCTTCCTCTTGGATGCCCGTGCTTAAGTAATGACCCAGAGGAGAATTAGAGCAACCAGAAAGCTTCCCTGCTCCCACTGTAGCCACCCTCCATATTGTCAGCCCTCTATTTTCCCTACTTGTCAACCTCACCTGTATTGGGTATCATTAAGCGTCCACCCAAGAAGTTGAAGGTTCCATACGCCATGTTGGCACCGCCCCTGGGCAAGGAGCGGAAGAAACTCTGGGTAGAGAATCGCGAGACAAAGTCTACCGGATCAGCACTGGGAGAGCTGTGGTGAAGAGTGTGGCGCCCGCTGCCCAGGGGGCTCAGCAGGTGCCCGTTGCCAATCTGGAACTTGCCGGGGCCATCCTGGCGTGGACACAGTGAGCCTTGGTAGGTCATAGTAGTGGTGCTCAGATCTGGCTGGATGGTCAATAGGTGGGAATTATCTGTGTGTGAGAAAGATGGAGACGATAGTGGGATCAGTTGAGGTGGCAAAGATACACATCTTGTTTCAAAACATTAAAAAAAAATCTTCCTTGGCAGAATGGAAAACCTAGTTCGTTCTTAATATTGCAGAAAGCTAGATTACTTTATAGATGCAAATGGGGATATTTTGAGTCACCTCAGGTATGTAGCAGCCTAATCACAAAACATTATCTCATCAGACAGTATTGCATAAAATACATTAACCAGCAGGGGTAACAGACTGTTGCAATGACCCGAGAAACAAAGATCTCTGTTCAGACCATCATTTTCAGCATTAATAAGGTTATGCATTTTATTTCCCAAAGACAGCTTTTCAAAGATGCAATGTAATCTCCTTTTTAAGACTCAGAGTTTTGGGTTAATAGAGCTTACAGAAACCATCTGTGCAGCCCAAATGTAGATCAACAGAATACACGTGTCATTTTAATATCTTGTCACTTATCAGACTGTAAAAAGGAATGTTTGTAAGATAGTGAGTCTCAATATGGGAGGATGGGGTAATAAACGGATGCTTCCTTGACCTGAAACTAAACTGTCGACATGTGTGACTGTACACATCTGTGTGTGTTTGTGTGTGTGAGAGAGAGAGAGATAAAGAGAGAAAGAGAGGGGGGGGCACTTTATATAGAGGACTCTTTGAAATCTCAAGAGCAAAATGGTTAATATGTGAATTCAAAGGCTGGCCTGACAGTCACCTATCTTGCAAACACTGGATCATTTGGTTATATTTACTTGATTCCTACCGTATAGCTTAATCTGGCATTCAGAGAAAGTAACAGAGGAGTATTTGACTGATCAGCGTAAGTGAGATGTACCAGAGTCTTACAAAGATCATTTCTGCAACTACTTTACACCAGAAGTAAATTTTTCTTACTTAATCTGTTTTCCTAAACTTATTCTGAAAGACTGGAGTAGCAGCTAGCATGGGTTTTGGATAATGAGCAACCAGAAGAACATTCTAGTAGCATCCTCTTTAGAGAAACTCTTAAGGAAACAACTGCACCAGTCTTCCCCAGACTAGCACCCCTTAGGAGCAAGATAATGGCATCTGCAAAAGCTACACCTAAGACCTTGGAAGACTGTAGATGGGGCATGGCTACCCATTCATGATAAAGGCTCCTGACACGCCAACTGCTGAAGTCTTGGTGGTGTATCTCCTTCGTAGTTCTGGCTTCCAGCTGGCAAAAGTTAGGATAACAGACATTCAAGGGCAGAACAAAAATGGGGGGTGTTGTTGTTTTTTCACCTGAAAGTTGCACTTCCATCTGAGTTGTACAAGGAGGCATGCCACAAAAGTTGAAAAAATTGGAGGGGGGGGGGAGAATTAAAATGGGTAAACCAAATCAAATTCACTCCACTTCCCATTTCCCCTTTCCCTCCCAGATGTTAGGAATGCAATTTGGATTTATTAAAACCCATCTGCATCATGAACGTTCATAAGCTGCCTAAAGTCACTTTGGTGAGATGCGTGGCATGAAAGTTTATTATACAAATAAATAAATGAAAAGGCTTCAAAACTGAGCCTGGAAGCTCCTTAGACCAGTGTTTCCCAACCTTGGCAACTTGAAGATATTTGGACTTCAACTCCCAGAATTCCCCAGCCAGCATTCGCTGGCTGGGGGATTCTGGGAGTTGAAGTCCAAATATCTCCAAGTTGCCAAGGTTGGGAAACACTGCCTTAGACCATACTGTTCTAGGCTTAGCTTTTGTTTTAGTTGACTGCAGTAGGATGCAGATGAATTTTGAAGGAGGCAGTGCACCATACTGAAATTTAAAGCTTTTCACTTCAGCAATTGAAAACCTTTTTTTCAAATCTAATTGGTATAGTTAAGATGAAGAGAAAGGTCAGGTAAGCAAAGTCCACCTGTATGCCAGCAATCTTCTACTTTCAACAATTTATCTCTCATCCGCAAAGCAGCTGTTGCTGTACTTATCCTGCATGTTTCCCCTGCTTATGTTCTTTTTCTACTTATATAATAAAAGTTTAGAGGCATGGACAGAGACATTGTTGTTACATCCTTCCTTACTCCTACAGAAAGATGAATGAAAGAAAAGTCACCTCTCTAATAAAACCTGGCAAATTTAGAGACGATTTGAATGTGGTTCCAAAATAATTGCTTGCGTGAGTGGTACCCCTTTATTCACTTTCCTGAGCCCAAAAGGATTAGTATCTACCATACAGCACTTAAGAGAATGTGCCAAGAGCAGATGGACACTCACCTGCTTTGGTGGGCTTGATGCCAACTGGTTGGAAGCCAGCAGTGAGAATAGAAGAGTCAGCTACATCTGAATCCAGCCCTTCCTTCTTCCGGCAGTAGACAAGGGTTACCACTAGGAGCAGCAATACCAAGCACACAGCTACAGCAATCAAGCCAACATACAGAGCCACGTCCTCAGAGCCACCAGTTTCTAGAAAGGAGAACAGAGGAGGGGTGCACATTGAATCCAGTGCCAAGCAGTAGGAAATAATTGGGTTTGCTGGAGGAGAATAAACCTAAGACTCATTGATATGATGTGCAACACCTGTTACCCATGGAGTTTGCAAGGGAATGGAATTTGTAGGGAAGAGATCTGGACTGGAGTGCATTGCTTCTCATTGGGCTGATCATATATGGCCCATCAAGGGTCTTGCGCCTATACTCTGTTTTTCAGAAGAAATTCCTGGTTGACTGCTTCCTTGCAGCCTTAGGTCTGTTCTCATACCTAAGAGCATTTTGGAGAGGAAAGGGTTAAAAAGAGAGAGAGAGAGAACTCCAGCACCCAGAAGCTTAATTTCAGTTTTCAACTTGGAAAGGTAGGACCACATTTTCAGGAAGGCTCTTAAAGAAATTCAGAGGCAAACTGCAAAGCAAGCTGTATATTTAGGAATGGTCAGCTTTCATAATAGCTGAAATAATGCTACCAACACAGAAGACGTGAGGGGGTGGAGATTCCCCTAAGAAATGAATTAACATATTTAACACATCACCCTATTTAATTATATAGCCTTCCCTAACATGGGTTTTTTTCAGATGTGCTGCATTTCAACTTACCTTGTTTGGAGAAATGTTGACAGTGAAACCTATCATATCTAAAGGGCAATAGTGGCTGATTTATACAGTATTAGTAACCAACGTTAGTCAGGAATCTGTGTCTCTCTCAAACAGAATCCTGGATTGGGATGTGAAGCAGGGAAGGCTCCTGCTTCCCTGCTCTCCCCCAACTGTTCCAGCTGAAAAGCTTTTGTGATACAGTATTATTAAAATAATATACATGTATATGCAGGTTCTTATTCTCATAGAAACAGATTATATATTAAGGAAAGAACGGAACCACTATACACCAATGCCTTCTGCCAGCCTCCTCAGTTGTCCGGGACATCAATATGAATTACTGAAAGGTCCAAAGGGTCTATGAGACGTGCATAACCTCCATTTCAATACAGGTAGATACAGATAAACAGAGGGACCTTGCAGATCATCTAATCCAACACACACACCCCCACTCAAGCAGACCCTACACCATTTTTGACAGATGGAAGTCCAGTCTCTTCTTGAGAGCTTCTAGCGATGAAGCTCCCACAACTTCGGAAGGCAAGCTATTCCATTGGTTGATTGTTCTTCTCACTGTCAGAAAATTTATCCTTATTTCCAGGTTGAATCTCTCCTTGGTTGGTTTCCATCTATTATTTCTTGTCTAGCCTTCAGGTGCTTTGGAAAATAGCTTGACTCCCTCGTCTCTGTGGCAGCCCCTCAAACATTGGAACACTGCTGTCATGTCTCCCCTGGTCCTTCTCTTCACTAAACAAGCCATGCCCAGTATGTTTTAGCCTTCCATCCCCTAATCATCTTGGTTGCTCTTCTCTGCACTCTTTCTAGAGTCTCAACATCTTTTTTTATAGTGTGGTGGCCAAAACTGGATGCAGTACTCTAGGTGTGGTCTTACTAAGCCTTTATAGAGTGGTATTGGTATCTCCCTTGAGCTTGACTGTATCCCTCCGTTAATACAATTTAGGATTGCATTGGCTTTTTTGGCCACACACTGTTGGCTCATATTTAATTGGTTGTCCACTAAGACTCCAAGATTAATTGATTGATTGATTGATTGATTCATTCATTCATTCGATTTTTATGCTGCCCTTCTCCTCAGACTTAGGGCGGCTCACAACATGTTAGCAATAGCACTGTTTAACAGAGCCGGGTCCTCATTTTACCACCTCGCAAGGATGGAAGGCTGAGTCAACCTTCAGCCGGTGATGAGATTTCAACCGCTGACCTACAGATCTACAGTCAGCTTCAGTGGCCTGCAGTACAGCACTCTACCTGCTGCGCCACCCCGGCTAAAGATCTGACAGCCCTTCAAGATAATCTAAAAAGGAACTCAAAACCATGAGTATGATACTACCTTTATTGTGAGGCTAAAGTAAGTGATTTTTTGCAAGTCTGAAAGCCCTTGTCAGATCACTGTCTAACCTGTGACTCCTTGTCTAGTTTCTCAAAGATACTCTCACAGTCCATTATAAGATCATCCACACAAGCAATTAATGCCATTTCCATTCCTTCCCAGAGTTGAAACCTGAGTGAAAAGGGTGCAGGTAACCACTTCCTCTAAAATGCTCTTTACGTGTACACAAAAGATAGAAGCAGAAGGATGGTTGTCAAATACTAACGACACCCAGAGAGAACCTCTTAAGGAGGTGACACACCACAGACTTTTTCAGGTCTGTTGGCATTGTCCCCAACTAAAAGGAAGCACATTTTGAAGCCAACATGGCATGCTCTCCTATATGCCACAGGAGGCCACAGGTAAGCTAAAGTCACCTGAGACCTTATTACATAATAGTAAGATATTGTCCTAATCGGTTCATCGCATTTTGCCCATGAAAAGTCAAGACTTCAGCAAATTTGAAGAACTCTATGGGAAAAGTGCTGCGCTCTGTAAACTGATCACAATGGCCAGCATCACACCCTCCAAAAAGAGGGTTGTTCACCCTAGATGGAGCCACTGATTAACAGCCTATCCATGACATAAGGCAGAAGAAATTGTAACAATTCACCTCTGCTTCTGCCAGAGTAAAGCTGCAACGAGCTTCTACCTGTGCTCAGTAAAAATCACTTTTCATCTTCCTCCACTGGGTGCTTCACGTGTACTTCTGCCACTTCATCTCCCAGAGCTCCCTGCTATTCAGGATCAGCAAACAAAGAAAGCCCGCTCAGAGACAATCACAACAAGTGCCTAGTTTTCCTCGTGATACCAGTGGCTCACTGCATACTCAGTGCAACTGCCTGCAAGGTCACAGCTCCTGTGTCTGGAAATACTCCAGATGTAAGACATGTTGGGATAATCAGTCTATTCACCCAATGTGGACCCAGATGACACTGCCTGCAATGACAAAAGGCTCAGAGAGGCAAGCTCTCTGTATTCACTGCATCACTGCTTCAAGGCAAAAAGCAAGACTCAGCATGTGGCTGTTTACACATGTCAAGCTTGAGATTTCCTTGGACGAACGCAAGGTCTTTAGGCACACCTGAGCTTCACCTGACACAGACCCAAGAGCCTTGAAATTAAAATTGCGCAACAGGCAGGGAGTCTAGGGAGTTGGACACTAGTCCCATGAGAAGGTTAAGCAGTTTGGACAAGGATTCTGTCAGGCAGCAGAGTGACCTTGACATGAATGAGCAAGATCTCCCACTTGTTCCTCTGCCCCAATTTAACATATAAATATTTACACATGGCGACCTCTAAAGTAGAATCCTTGGTCACAAACAAGATCAGCATTGGCTTGGAATCTAGATTGGTGGTACACTTGAAAGGTGGAAAAGTTTATCCACAAAGGTCATAATTCTCACTTCATTGAACCAGGTCTGTCTGCTCATCAACTACCAAGTTTATTATTTATTTTATTTATTTTTATTTTTTCGATTTTTATGCCGCCCTTCTCCTTAGACTCAGGGCGACTTACAACATGTTAGCAATAGCACTTTTTAACAGAGCCGGCATATTGCCCCCACAATCCGGGTCCTCATTTTACCCACCTCGGAAGGATGGAAGGCTGAATCAACCTTGAGCCAGTGATGAGATTTGAACCGCTGACCTACAGATCTACAGTCAGCTTCAGTGGGCTGCAATACAGCACTCTACCTGCTGCGCCACCCCGGCTCTTGTAATGAACAAAGTCTAAATTGCAAGTAGACTTGATGTTTATCACCAAGTCAATCTTACTCAGCAATCCTATTGCTGAGGTCAAAATAGGAGGTCACAAGGTCAAAGTGGGAGTTATTAGGAGCAAGATATCAATCTCCCTTCTTTTCCTGTAACCATAAACCTGGCAATTCTCACCACATCACCAGCGATGCATCATATGCCTGTTCACCAAAAACTGAGATTGTCCATACTTCAAAGAAAAGCCTCAGTCATTTCAGCTGTAATCACAACCCCTTCACAGAACCACATAGTCATAGGTTGTCACAAAATGCAATTTAATCTCCCTATTAATAGTTAATAATTATGATGCTTAAAATACTATTGCTTGAAATCACCAAGTATCCGTAATCATACTGATTATCAAACATCATCCAGGAAAGCCAATTATCTTCAGTTGTGGGTGGAGAAATGCCACACCAAATCTCAAGCAGGGCATCATAACAGGCATCACAGCAGAGAATGCCATTAAGGCTAGGCAAGTGAAATTGCCTTTAGAGACTCAACATCCACTTCCATGTAGTCATTTCTGAGTAAAAGCAGTAAGTCTTTATTTGGGAGAATGGATTATTTGCTTCCCCACGCCCCCTTTCATTTGGCCATGAAGATGAACCAAATGTTAGCTACACAAGAGAATATGAGTGTGGACTGTCGTTTAAAGCATGCACCGAGAGGCATACCAAAAAAAAAAAAAAAGACAAGAAAATAGAGACTATTTGGGAGTGGTGAGCAGGAGGATAGATTTACAAGAAAGCAACATGTCTGTGTTACAGAAACAACCAGATATTCAAATATCAGTTTATAGTAATTTAAGAAAGAAAGAAGGAAGGGAGGGAGGGAGGAAGGAAAGAAGGAAGGAAGGAAGGAAGGAAGGAAGGAAGGAAGGAAGGAAGGAAGGAAGGAGACTTAAATTTTTGCCCTGCTGTCCTTCTAAATTCCACCCCCATCCCTACCACCAGCTAGGTCAAACATTCAGGATGAACTGCCCCAGGAGGGAAGATGAACACTGCTTTCACTTCAACTGTGAAAATGTTAATTTGATATAAAAGGAAGAGAAAAGCCTTAGGAGACCTAGCAAGCTAGTTAGTTAATGAGCCAGGATGGGGCCTGTCACTCACTCTTCCTCTCCTTTGTGCCTGCACAGAGCTCTCCCTCCTGCAGTCCAAAGGGCTATTCTCTAGGGTGACACGCCAGGCTTCAAATAAGGAGCTCATCTTTTGGGAGGCAATTCTGAACTGCCATCTTGGGAATGAGAGAATGAGGGAAGAGGGAGATCTGCTGGTGTGGCAGGGGTGGCCACAATTAAGGTGGGCCCTGACATTATTGCCTATGTTCACAAGCTCAGGTTAAACTACGCAGCAGAGAATTGGTCTGCACAAGGCAATGAGCCACTTCTTCCTGCGCGAGTGGGTAGGCGGACCGGAGTTCAGTCTTGGCTGCTGATATCTCAATCTGAATGCCCAGACACTCAGAGCCAACCTCAGCAGGAGGCCTCGGTCAGCTTTCTACCTCCCAAAGGGGTTTTTTTAACATTCAGAACACTCCCTACCTCTATTCAAGAGGGCAGTGTTCTGTTTGAAGGCATCTGCTAGTCTGACTATGAGGTTGTGTTGCCTGTTTTTAAAGAAGAGGAATTTGGGCCCTTGACATTTTCCATCAACAATTTGATGATCTATTAATTGCCCATTAAGTAATAGGCAGTTGGAAAGTTGCCGTACAAATAATCTTATCGCAGTCTTCCCAGGTATGATGAGCTGTGTTTGATGTGTTTGAACTGTAATAATTACTAAATATATAAACATACATGTAGAATAGAATAGAATAGAATAGAATAGAACATAACTGAATTCTTTATTGGCCACACAAGGAATTTGTCTTTGGTGCATATGCTCTCAGTGTGCATAAAAGAAAATATACATATAAATTAGTATAGGCAAGTGTTATGTGGTCCTGTCTCCCTTTCTCCGATTATGCGTTTTTTTTCTTGGCAATATGCAAATTGCTACCCTGCTCACCACAGCCTTCACATCGCTAGTAACAGCCGTCTAAGTCTTTCGCAAAGATGAAGAAAGAGGCAGGGACTCACCATGCATACACAATTCACTGGTGCAGTTGCGGGTCTCCAGTTCAGGCCCCTGGCACTCATCGCCACCATTACGAGGCACCGGATCAGAGCATTCACGGCTGCGCCAATGTGAACAGTCAGCACCACATACTGACCACAAGCTCCAGGCTGACCAACCACCAGGCACTGCCAGTAAGAAGGAAGCTGTATAAATACTTACCAGTATTAACTCAATTGTTGTTTTTTTTACATCCCCAGTAAACTCTACATCTTCCCCTTGGTTCCACCCTACCCCACCACATCCCAGCAGGCGTCGCTCTAACAATCTCACAATCCATGAGACTGCTCTTGAGCTATGTCTCCTTGGCGGAGGAAGGGCCAGGGCTGTACATCTTGGGGGAACCACCAAAGCTGCCCTACTGGTGTGGGGTGGGGGAGAGTTCTACTCAAATTTGTGACATGCCTCAGAAGAATTACAAGATAGGAGAGGACAAACACAGACACACGGATGGGTTGAAGCAGACAGGTAGAGCAAATGGGGAGGGAGGGAGAGCAAGGCAAGGCAAGAGAGCTAAGTGCTTTGTTAACTGTTGCTTCCAAGAGTCGGACACAGGCACGCTCAGCATCCTTCCATATTCACACTCAAAGCAGCTGGATTTTTGAAACAGGGCAATGGGAGAGAGAGAGCATGGTCGAAGTAGCACAGCGTAAGCAGAACTGTGTGAAGAAGGAGCAACCCACATCGAGGGAGGGTGGTGAAACAGAGAAGAAGTCTAGAACTGTGAGTGAGGGAGATTAGCAGAAGTGGGTGGATGGGCTCAAATGGTCACAGGCTTCACACAGGTTGGCTTCTTAAGCATCTCTCCACCGTTCTGGGCAGGGGCTCGGCGTCTAAGGAGCACAGCAAACTGAACACCGTGGGAGCAGGCCCACGGGGTGGCAGGGGCAGTACCTGGGCACAGGGTGGCGCAGGAACTTTTCTGCACATTCTGGCCCTCACAGAAGGCCCCCCCGTTGAGTGGCGCTGGGTTGGTGCAGCTCCGGCTCCGCTTCTGCCAGCCCCGTCCACAGGTGGTGCTGCAGGCTGACCAGTCCGTCCACGTCGACCAGCCTCCATTCACTGGGGGGAAGGGACAGCATCAGCTAGAGCTTGCAACGACTGCCCTGGGAGAGCTGGCCGCGAGAGTGAGCTGCCACCCCCAGTGGGAGCAGGGTGCTTTTCGGGCCTAGAGGGGTGTGAGCCAAGCCTTTTCATTGTCTTGGGGACAAAATTGCTGGCTCCAGAATTCGGGATTCCTGGGTGTATTTGTGTGTATGAATAGTTTGGGGAGAGTACACAAGAAAACATGGGGATATGCAAGGAGGCGTCACAAGCAGAGGGGCAAACACTTAAGAGGAACAGGGAAAGGGTCGTGTTGCTTTCCTCTGTTGTATTCTTGCTCCTTAGCTCTATTTACAATTCAACCTTCCTTCTCCTGGTCTGAGAAGGTTTGATCTGTGTCCTTCGTCTGTAGTAGAATCCCTTTCTTTCCAAAGCTCTTCTTCACATTCCCCAAAACAACTGGGCATAGTATAACCAGCATAGGTTGCCAAAGTTGGAGACCCCTGGTATAACCCAAGGGGAAGCAAGGTTTCAATATTTTGGCCACCATGACCCCACAACCAACAGGAGGGGGGAAAAATAGCTGAAACCATCCCATCCTATTACCATCCATCTTCCCCCTTCCTCTGCAAACTGAACAAAACCTGGAGCAGGGTGAGATTCATGCACAGGAAGGGTTATAAAAACAAGACGTGCCCCCCTTTTTCAGGGCCACCCTCCCTGTTCCCTGAAGAGGTCCTACCATAGACAGTGACGGCGGCAGGTGAGCTGCGACGGCGAGCCACTATGTTCTTGGCCACGCAGGTATAGTTGCCTGTGTCAGCTAAGCGAGCTTGTTTCACCACCAGGCTGTGTTCCAGCGTAATGTAGTAATTGGGGTCCAGTGTTGGGTCCACAAGTTCTTCATTGCGCAGCCACTCCACCTTGAGAAAACACAAGAGTCACATTGAGGGGTTCCGATTTGATTTGGGTGAGAAGCCTTAAAATACGGTGGCTGAAATGTCTTCCAAAAGAAATTGACCAAGGGTGGGACGGAGTCAATGCAAGAAAGCTTAAAGAAGAGAGGAGCTGAAGTCTGTCAATCAAGCAGGTAAGGCGGGAGCCAGGGGAAGAGGCTTCTCTGTGGCAGCCCCGACTCTCTGGAACCAACTCCCCCCGGATATCATAGTTGCCCCCACCCTCCTTGCCTTTTGCAAGCTCCTTAAAACCCACCTCTGTCGTCAGGCATGGGGGAATTGAAATTCTCCCCTCCCCCCTAGGCTTATAGAATTTATACATGGTAGTGCTTGTATGTATGATTGGTTCTTTAAATTGGGGGCTTTTAGGTTATTTTTAATATTAGATTTGTTTACATTGTCTTTTTTATTGTTGTTAGCCACCCCGAGTCTTCGGAGAGGGGCGGCATACAAATCGAATCGAATCGAATCGAATCGAATAAATAAACAAACAAACAAACAAACAAACAAACAAACACGAAAATACGAAAATAGGATGCACACCAAGAACCCAGCCTAGGTCGCTGGCCGGAGCTGCGGAGCCAAGGGCAAGGTGTGGCATCCTATCCGGTGGCCCCATCCAGCTACTTTGGATTTATTGTATCAACTGGACTTTCAAGCGCTTCCTCAAATTGGCCAAAAATAAGGACGCTGTGTGCGGTACTCACTTCAGCAGGCGGCATCCCCTCTGGAGGGCGGCAAGGTAGCACAATCCCCTGTTCAAGTGAGGCTTCTTTGGCCACGGGCTCCTGCTCAAAATTCTTCCTCAAGTCTAGAAAGAAAAGAAACTCAGAGTGGTGTAATGACGATAAGACAGACTTCCCATTGTGCCACACTGCTTCTTTAGAGGCACCGACCCATCTGGTCCCTGGCAATGCCACTGTTGGACTTGTGGCCCTGAGGGTGCACGCAAAGCACTTGTGCCACGACTATTCCCCACTGGAGCCAAAGAGCCCACTGGCAAATGGATGGAAAGCCCCAGGAGAATTCAGGAGAAAGGCTGCGCGTAGGGAAATCACTCACACGCAATGCGCACAAAGGCCTTCTGGCTTTTGGTGGTGCCGGAGGAACTCCAGGCCACACACTGACACCAGTACTCTTCCAAGCCAAAGATCTTCTCCACTTGCTGCCTTGAGATATCTATCCGTACCTCCATGAGGGGTAGGCCTGCCAAAACATCAAGGAACAAACAAAGGAAGGGAGGGAGGGAGGGAGGGAGGGAGGAAGGAAAAAAGAAAGGAAGGAAGGGAGGAAGGAAAGAATGAAAAAGGAAGGAAAGAAAGAAAGAAAGAAAGAAAGAGAAAATTAGGAAGAAATTTTTTATTGGTTGCAGGGGCTCCAAAGTTAGACACACATCACAACTCTGCAGAAGTGCAATACATGTGCAGAAAACAAGAGAAGCTGCTCAATTTAACATATGCTGACACCCAACAGATTTCCTTATGTTACTCAGTTCAATGTTTATACACTGCTCAAAAAAAAATAAAGGGAACACTTAAACAACACAGTATAACTCCAAGTAAATTAAACTTGTGAAGTCAAACTGTCCACTTAGGAAGCAACACTGATTGATAATCAATTTCACATGCTGTTGTGCACATTCAACTTTGAACAGAACAAAATATTCAATGAGAATATTTCATTCATTCAGATCTAGGATGTGTTATTTGAGTGTTCCCTTTATTTTTTTGAGCGGTATGTGTCCCACCTAACCATCCCTTCCCTTCCATAGACAGTCTCAATACCCTTTTCAGCACTCACCGGTGCTCTTATCCTTGCTGCGCTGTATGATGTGGTCACCTTGGTGCACCCATTCGCCATTGCACTTGAAGTAAATTTGGGTGGCCGGCACAGCCTTGCATGCCAAAGTCACAGGTTTGTTTTTGACAATATAAACATCGTCAGGCTCTAGCAGGAAGTGGGGGAGCAGGTCGGAGCCGGAGCCAGGCACAGGAATGGGCACGGTGGCACTTTGTTGAGCATCTGTATTGGGTGACAGGAATGAAATAATTAGAAACTGGTATAGTAGCAACGACATTAGAGCAGATGCTGAAGAATCAGAATTACATCCTGCACAGGGAGAGTTCGTGGTCTTTGTGCATTGTATTCAGAAGCACCAATGAATATTGCTTAGTACAGGTAGTCCTCAACTTACAACAACAATTGAGCCCCAAATTGATGTTGCTATGAGTTTTGTTCAATTTTACGAACTTTTCTTGCCAGTTTGTTTGTTTGTGTCTGCCTGCTTGCCTGCCTACCTCTCTCTCTCTGTGTGTGTGTGTGTGTGTGTGTGTATACACACACAGCAGCACGAAGCTTACAACTTCAGCCTGATGATGGTGAATGTGATTTCATCGAAACGTCGCATAGACACTCAAAATATTACACGGGGCAAAAACCGAACTCAGAACAATCTACATATATATATATATATATATGTCGTTTGTGGTTTGATGGCTCAGCAATTGCCTGCTGTGTACCACACCCAGCCACTAGTATTTATAGAAGGAAGGCAGCTCAGGTCTCGCTGTGTTTGCCCTAGAACAAGGACAGAAGCACCAGCCTGAAGATGACGAGTGGGACCTCGTCAAAACATCGCCAGAAATCTCTAAATCCTACACGGGAAGAAACCCGAATATGCCAAGACCATCATACCTGTACCCGTGAAAATCTACAAAAACATATACAGTGGTACCTCAAGATACGAACCCCTCGTCTTACGAACAACTCGTGATACGAACCCGGTGTTTAAGATTTTTTTGCCTCTTCTTCCGAACTATTTTCACCTTACGAACCCAAGCAGCTGCTGCTGGGATGAAGGGGTTTCTTTTTTTCCCCTTTTTTGAAGAAAGAAAAGGGAGGGGTAGCTTAGAGGAGTAAACATTTTGCATGCTTGTAAAAGCACTAAAACTGTGTCTTTTGAAGAAAGAAAAGGGAGGGGCAGCTTGAAACTGTGTCTTTTGAAGAAAGAAAAGGGAGGGGCGCCCCCCTTGCCTTTCTTCCTTCCCACTCACCCTTTAGCCTAGCCTTGCTTCTTCCACCCGCCCCCTTTAGCTGCTCCTCCCTGCCCTCTGTTCGCCTCCCTTCTAAAGTTTGGGATTTTCCTGAAGGATTTGCACGCATTATTTGCTTTTCCATTGATTCCTATGGGAAACATTGTTTCGTCTTACGAACTTTTCACCTTACGAACCTCCTCCTGGAACCAATTAAGTTCGTATCATGAGGGGCCACTGTATATATTTATTGGACTTGGGGCGGTTTACAACATATAACAAACAATATACAGTATCTTACATCCAATTAATTAATTTAAAGTCTAAAAACCCCAAAACCCATACAAAACTGTCATTTCATTCGCTCAGCATTCCCTCAACACATTCATTGGCCAGGGGCAAGAATCTAATAGCCCCAAGTCTGGCAGCCTAAGTGAGTTTTAAGACTGTTGCCGAAAGCGAGGAGGGTGGGCTCAGTACAAATCTCCGGGGGGGGAGCTGATTCCAGAGGGCCGCCCCCCCCCCAGAGAAGGCTCTCCCCCTAAGTCCCACCAAGCAACATCATCTAGTTGACAGAACCTGAAAAAAAAGGACAATTCTGTGGGCCTTGTTGTTAAGTGAATCGTTGAGAGTTGTTAAGTTACTGACACAGTTATTAAGTGAACTTGACTTCCTCATTGACCTTGCTTGTTGCAAAAAGGGATCACGGGATCTTGAGACACTGCAACCATCATAAATATAAATCAGTTGCAAAGCCCTTGAATTTTGATGACGTGACCATGGAAATGCTGCAGTGGTCATAGGTGTAAACAATGGTCATAGGTCAGTTTTTTCAGTGCTGTTCTAACTTTGAACAATCACTAAACAAACTGTTGTAAGTCAAGGACGACCTGCATTCCGCAAAACAGGACACTAGAGAAGGCTTTGAATACAAAACAGGTGGATCAGATATAGGGCTACATACGTGCATGGCAGCATCCCTCTATGATGAAAAAAAAAGATTGGTATAGGACCATAGGTGGCACTCAGTCGTATCTGCTAGCAGGCGAGCTGTTGCCCTAGCTGAGCTCCAGCATGCATGTGAGTGCTGGCCAGCTTATTTTCAGCTTGTTCAGAGGTTTGGAGGGCATTTTTGGCCTCCAAAGGGCCTCTGGGGGAGTGAGGGAGGCCATTTTTGCCTTCCCCAGGCTCCAAGGAAACCTCTGGAGCCTGGGGAGGGCAAAAAAATGAGCCTACCGGGCCCACTGGAAGTCAGGAAACAGGAGAGCGTATGTGTATGTGTGTTGTCCACGCATATGCGCGGGAGGAGGTTGTGTGTGCATGTGCAGCAGGAGGGCAGGGGGCATTGAATTATGGGTGTGGGCACTCACACGCATGCAATAACATACACACACACTTTTGGCACTCGAGGAAAAAATGGTTTGCCATGGTATAGGGTGATAGTGATATTTAGTAGTCTTGATTTTCCAAAATTGCACACTTTACGTCAATATAGTGGTACCTCTACCTACGAACCTAATTTGTTCCGTGACCAGGTTCTTATGTAGAAAAGTTTGTAAGAAGCAATTTTTCCCATAGGAATCAATGTAGAAGCAAATAATGCGTGCGATTGGGGAAACCACAGGGACGGCGGAGGCTGTTTCCTCCCAGGAGATTCCTAGAGAGGCCCCATGGAGGATTCTCCCTGCCTTTTCTGGCCATGTTTCATCCCAGGAGATTCCTAGACAGGCCTCACAGAGGCTTCTCCCTGCCTTTTCCAGTTAGTTTTGGAGGCTCGGGTTTGTAAATAGAAAATTGTTCTTGAGAAGAGGCAAAAAAATCTTGAACACCCGGTTCTTATCTTGAAAAGTTCGTAAGTAGAGGCGTTCTTAGGTAGAGGTACCACTATACTTGAGTTTCATTTGCCCAGCGTCCTTCCTCCACTGGATCCATCAGCATCTAAAATGAAAGGTCTGTCAAACAAGGTTTCACCTTTTTCAATGTCATCAAAAGGATAACAGCTCTTTAGTGATCTTTGATCAAATACACGTTGCTCTGCGAGAAAAATAAAAGCCACTGCAGCTATGACGTGTAGACATCATGTTGCTGCCTCAGCTAATACAGGTGCTCACGCTTTTAAAACAGATTCCCCCTCCAACCTATAGGCACCCAACTCCACAGACAGCAAAGGGTCAGCAGAAAGACGGAATAGTTTTTTCATCACAGTCAGCCAGATGTTCAGAAAAGATTTGACATTTTTGTCCACCTATTGTGGCCTTCCCAAGGATGTGGGATAGGAAGATGTTAATGTTTGATGGCATTACAGATATCTTATTCCTTTCATCATATGTCAACACTTCTCATTCGTTGATATTTACCAATAAATCCTAATGGAAAAAGTAAAAAAACAAAAACAAATACCAAAATCTAAATTGAAGTGAGATACCAATCACTTTGAAATACATCAACACGGTGAACGTATATGATCACTGAACATTACCTGCTCATTATGCATACTAGAGTTGGTGTCATAGCTATAATGATTTGGTTATGTTTATGGTTCTATTTACTCTCTTGGCATAGAAATGATGGGATATGCTGGCTGGTACATTTCAGAGATTATATCTCCTGATATGGATACTTGACAGCAATACTTTCGTAGCAGGAAAGATACTGATGGCATGCTGCTGGCTCAGGTCTGTAAAAATAGATTACAGATACAAGCCTTAGAACAGAAGGCTTCTGAATATGAGTCACCTTTTATCCATCCCATCTTATAGCTTCACTGATGTTCTTAAGAGATTATTAGGATTTTCTTCATGGCGTAAGTCAGTATTGTTGCGATGTATGGGGGGGGAAAACTTTGCCTTAGAGTCAACTCTTGTAAAGAATTTAAAATCCCCCCTGATAATAAGCTGAAACCAAGCCATAATGTCATTCACACTGATTTGGGCATGATGAGTTACAACCACTGGTCTGGTTATGAGATTCAGCCATCTCACTAAGATGATCACATTCCTTCCAACTGATATAAATATTTATTAGATAAAAATAGTTATGCTGATTCTGTACTTGCCATAGGCTTTTCTTGGTTGGAATACTGAAAACCTATCAAAATAAACTGCATTTTGTAGTCACTACTGGGCTATTCAAATCACACAAGAGTCGCTGTGAGTTGAGCAGCCTATAAATTTGATTTATAAATAAACAAAAACTAATGCAAAGTTTGTCATGCACAACTAATAAGCAACTTGGCTCGAATTTGGAGGTTAGTCTCCTTATCATTAATAGAGTTAGCTGCCATGATTCAGACTAGTTGATTACCACTTAAACTAAAATATTAATTTAGTTTATGTTCCTCTATTTATTTAGTTCATTTATTTACCGAAGTATATAGCCACTGATTCTTCCACTTCTACCTAGTTTACAACATAGGGGGATTAAACATCAATAGAATAATAAAATCCATTGATATGTCCAATAAAAAATGAAAAATACTAATAATTGTAAACAAACTAAAATGAGTATGGTACATTTCAGAGATTATATCTCTGGATATGGATACTTGACAGCAATACTTTCGTAGCAGGAAAGATACTGATGGTGTTTTTTTCATCATCATTGTTGCTTGCTTATTTGTACTCTAGGACTATCATTAAGTGTTGTACCTCTACGTGAAGAAGACAATCCACCCCACAAGGCAAAAAGGTCATAGTGGAAAAGATCTTTATAAGTAAGTACAAGAAATAGTTCTCAACTTATGGCCACAATTGAGCCCAACATTTCTGTTGTTAAGTGAGACATTTGTTATGTGAATTTTTGCCCCATTTTATGACCTTTCACGCCTCAGTTTTTAAGTGAGTCACTGCAGTTGATATGTTAGTTAACCCTGTTGTTAGAAATGATTCTGGCTTTCCCATTGATCACAACAAGATCACATGATTTTGGGACACAGCAACAGTCATAAATATGAACCAGTCGCCAAGCATCTAATTTTGATCACATGATCATGGGGGAAATGCTGCAAAGGTCATAACCTTGAAAAACAGTCATGTCCCTTCTTTCAATGCCACCACAACTTTGAACGGTCACTAAAAACAAACTGTTGTAAGTGGAGGACTACCCATAATCGCCGACACCTTGAATTGGGTCCAGAAAACCATGGCCGATCTTGAAGAACAGAAGTTAGTCTTCTAAATAGGGTAATACAGATCAACAAACAAGCCCCTGCCATTTTAACAGCTCCACATCAAGCAGTAGCGATTTGTCTATCCAGTGCCTTTAGTAGGAGTTACTGTTTAGTAGACATATGGGATTATACTATTACCGTAAATTCTTGGGCCTCAGTCCTACATTTTCTTCCCCATGTATCTGACATTCAGAATACTAATTAGGGGGTGAAACAATATGACTCTACAATCCCTTCCCAACCAGCAGGACCAAGAGTGATGGAAGTCAGAAGCTGGGGTTCAGCAATACAGGTAGTCCTCAATTTACGACTATCATTGAGTCCAAACTTTATGTTGCTAACTGAGAAATTTGTGAAGTGAGTTTTGCACCATTTTAAAGACTTTTCTTGCCACTTTGTTAAGTGAATCACTGCAGTTGTTAAATTAGTAACACGGCCGTTAAGTGAATCTGGGTTTCCCTGTTGACTTGGCTTGTCGGATGGTCTGAAAAGGGTGTTGCAGGACTCTGAGAAACTGAAACCATTATAAAGGTGAGTCAGTTGTCAAGCATCCAAACGTCAATCAAGCAACCATAGGGATGCCAAAATGGTCATAAATGTGGAAAACAGCCGTGCATCACTTTTTTCAGCACAGTTGTAACTCTAAATGGCCACTAAGTGAATTGTTGTTAAGGTGAGGACTACATATATAGGGAGGTTTGCCCAGGGCCAAGAGAACATGATTTCCAATTTTTTTTTAAAGTACAGCATATACTGACAAGGTTTTTAGATTCAACCCTGATTTACTGAAAGTACCCGAAGCCCAATGACCTCTCAAGTTACAAGGGTCGCCCAGAAAATAATGCACTACATTTTTTTTCTCAGCCTACAGTAATAGTATGAATGCAAAACTTTAGATATGCATTATTTGAATTGTCAGGAGTGTATATGTAAATGTTGTGTTTCTTCAGACAGATAGCGTAGCTGCAGCAGTGTTTCAGAATGGCGTCTGTAAGTGATGTGCGTTACAAGTAGTGTGTCGTCATTGAATTTCTCACTGCGGAGAAAGAAACAGTTGGGAACATTCACTAACGTTTGTGTACAGTTCATGGAGAATCTGCAGTCGACAGAAGTACGGTTAGTCGCGGAAGGCATTTTGAGGCTGATGAAGAGGTGATTCGCAGAGTTCAGAAATGGCTTCGTGACCAGTACAAGGTGTGGTACCAACAGGGCATACACACCCTTGTGTCTCGCTGGAGGAAGGCCGTAGAACAGGACGGAGATTATGTGGAAAAATATGATCACATATTTTTGAGTGTAGAAGAAACATCATTCTTTCTTGTGTGTAAGTTTCGGGTTCAATAAATAATTGTTGAAGAAAAAAATGTAGTGCATTACGTTTTGGGTGACCCTCATATATTTAAAAACTACGGCAGCAATTAGTAGGAGAGCGATGCAACAAAATAGACAAATAAGAACCTATCCTGGAAATAAACAGCCGTCTCCCCCACCCCGACCAATTGTAACTGTGACCCCTATCCTTCCATTTTTAACGGGACTTCGAAATATCGAAGTTAAGTTTTCCTGGCTGTCGTTGCTACCATCTCCAGGCCGTCCGGGATTTTACAGCCTATTTTAATCCGTCCAGAGGGGGATATTTATCGCCGCTCTTTCTCTTCCCCGCTTCCTATCTTTGGCGAGGCGGTTTCTTTCGGTTGCCCCCTTCTGCCAGGTTTACAAGGCCTGGACCGCTGACAACAACTCCTCCCCGCCCGCGGCCTGCTGCCGGGCCTCCGCTGGGGCTAATCCATCACAGCAGGAAACGCTGCACGGCGCGCGCCCAGTGAACCTGCGCCGATCCCTCATGTCTGCATTTAACTGCTAATGAAAAAGAAATGTAGTGTGACCAATAAGGGACATAGCTCACTTCTCCCGGGGGGGGGGGGGGAGGCTCGTCACGCCACGCTGCGCTGATCCCGCTCGCTCGCTCTTTTGCCCGCGCTTTTTCCCGCCTCCTGCTAGGCCCGGCGTCTCCGCAGGGCTCCACTGCAAAGGCGGCCGCCTGGCGGGGCTGAAGCTCCGTCCCGTCCGGATTGCTCGGGACGGCGGTGGGCTAAAAGTGAGGGGTGGGAACATTACAACGAACAAGATGTAAGACCCTCAGGAAGGAAGAGGTGGCTCGGACTCCTCAGAAGAAGGAGAGGAGAGGACATTTCGACGGCTAAAGCAACGCGCAGCCGCTGCCCCTTGCGGGGGCCCGAGTACCACAACAGCCCTGCGGCTTCTCAGAAGCCACAACATCCGCTCGCCTGCCAAACAGCCCGCAGCTGGTGCTTCTTTGTCGACTTCAGCAGCGGTTGCTACGAGAGCTTCTATCGGCTTTTTATTTAAAGATTTCTCTCCCTCCTCCTCCTCCTCCTCCTCCTCCTCCTCCTCCTCCTCCTCCCCCCTTTGCCGTCATTGCTTCTCCCGTTCCTAGCAGTCTGGAAAACTTGAGCTAGCAGAGCGCGAGGCTCCTGCATCACCCGATACATTGAAATAAAGAAATAAAACTTATTCGGTGTGCGTGTGTGTGTAATGATATACTGCTGTAGCATGGACAATGCAGTGCAAAACTGCGCCAATATTTAAAAGGGCCTCGAAGCCTTTGACCCTTGGTTCCTCCATCACTCAAAAGAGTTCATGGGTAACTTCTCGGTGTGGTGGTGACTAGTTCAGACTTTATTCCAGGATAAATCAAAGCAGAGCAATCAGAATGTGTTGCTCCTTTGTTTAGCTGTCTCTCAAAAATGCTCAAAGTAGAGGGTTTTTTTAAGGGGGGGGGAATAAAAGTGATTTATATAACAATGCAATCTAGCAGCAATGAAAACAATTTAGAAATACTGTATTCAAAATGCAACAATTAAAAGAATAGTTCACTTTTTAGAAGACAGCCTTGTCCTGAAAGTGCTTGAATTAACATGCATGTCTTCAAAAAGGTATTCAAAACTGAACTGGGATGGAGGGCAGTTCATAATCTGGCCATCAACATAATGCTATGCCTGCCTTAACCGAGGTATATCATTCATTGGCCATAAGTGGGGCCTTAGTGCCCAGGTAGGTTGGTATTGGGCAAATTAGGTTTTAAAATAGCTGCACAATAAATTTTCCCTGGTGACATTTAGAACCTTCCTAGCAATGGGACTGCAGCAATTTTCCACACTGCTATAGACTGTCCCTCTAGCCATATTTATAACACTGAGAGTGAGGATCTTTCTTCCTGATGCTCATATGACATGTACATTTTTTCTCTCTTTGTGTGATCAGCACCTTTATATAAGAGGAAAGAAATAGAAAGCAGCTATGGTAAATCTTTTCTTGCAGTGCTGTAGCCTTAGTCCCAATCAGGTACCTCACAGCAAGATTTGGCTTTTAAAAATGGTCAGAGGTGATTACAGACTTCCTACCATCATATTAGAAAAACCAGGACACAGTCACATTCAGATTTTAAGCATATTGTGTGACCCTGGGCCAAGATCCCTCCATCGGTCA
Organism: Erythrolamprus reginae; assembly: GCF_031021105.1. NCBI lineage: Eukaryota > Metazoa > Chordata > Lepidosauria > Squamata > Dipsadidae > Erythrolamprus > Erythrolamprus reginae. The sequence continues at coordinate 100,229,998 of NC_091951.1, forward strand.
ACCTGATCTTGCAGATTTATACTAATTAAAGCTTAGAACGAACTGGTCAGTCACCATGATATTTTGAAAATAAGGCTGAAATAAAAAAATGTAAGGTAGATCGATATTTAATAATACATATAATCACAGCTGCCAGACTTGCTTATGCACAGACTTGGAAACAATGCCCCATCAACATTAAATTTAATAAATAAAATTTACGAAATTGCAGAGATGAACAAGATGACATTGGAAATACAAGAAAGAGACAGTTCTGAATTCTACCAAACTTGGAGCAGATGGTATGATTGGGTGAATCAAAAAAAATATTTTAAAGCCTAAATATCAATAACACAGCCAAATCTTTCACAATTTGAAAGTATACAGGAAAAAGGGGAGGGGGAAATGTAAGCAATCTTGTTATTCCCCTTTTTCACTAAATACACCAGTATGCTGAAAAAATAAAATAAAATAGCAATAGTGTCAACTGGTAGGTTGGCAAAATGTGTAAATCGTTGAGTGTGTAAATTGTTGAGTGTTTAAGATTTAATGCAATTATGAAAGACGCTATCTATATGTTTGCATTTCTGTTTTTTGTTTCTGTTCTGTTTTTTTCTTAATGTAAATAATTAATAAAGATTATTTTTTTAAATGTAATAGGAAAAACAACAACTAAAGTTTATGTCATCTATATTTGTAAATGTCTTATGAAGTTATCCTTCTTTATCCCAAGTGTGCAAATTAGAAGATGGAGTTTAGAAACAAAGAACATGCAAAACAATCCACAGTGGAAAGGGATCCTAGAGATTCTTTGGCCAAAATTAACGGGGGGGGGGGCAACAGGATAGAGGAGCCAGATTCATTAAAAGGGCTGCATGATTCACTTAACAGTTGTGGCAAAAAAGAATTTAAAATAGGGTGTGACTCACTTAATAAAACCATTACTTAGCAATGGAAAATCTGGTCCCAACTGTTCATAAATTGAGGGTGGACAATATAACCTGCATCAAATGTACTAAAATCATCATCTCTGTGGCTCATATAATGAAAAAGAACTTGGAAAATTAGCTTCTTTTTCCTCATTTTGCCTGGCACAGTGAGTGTAAGAGCTGCATTCATGGAGAAACCTTTTTTGCCCCGACTTTAGCAGGAGTGAGTCCACAGTAGCTGTAGCAGGGAGCGAATATCAGAGCCAATGTATCTTTTAGATTTGTATCTTTGGCACTGATTGGATTTGAACTTATTCATTTCTGAAGCCATATTTTTTCCTCTAGCGTGTTGCTGTCATACGGAGTACTATTTGCTGGGCTGTCAGACTGAAGAGAAAGAAACATTAAAGACGGCTTTTTCTTCTAGTGATGAATGGCGGTCGGTTTGTTTATTAAAATGTAAGCAGCTACGCATTTAAAAGAAAGGACACAATTTTTTTCATTATCCCCAAAGGCTCTAAAGAGATGCTTTGATCCTACTCAAGACTATTTAATCACTCTGCTTCTAAGCCACAGACATGTTTCCCCCATCACCACCATGTTGTCAGAGCAATTCTAGGGCAAGCATATCGCACCTTTGCTAAAAAAATAAATAAATACATATGTGAATTTCTACTTAGAGTTGTTTTTGTAGTTTTACACACTATTTTAATGCTGCATTCAGCCAAAGAGATTATTGACGGCAATGGTAAATCAGCCAAGGAGATTATTGATGGCAATTCGGAATGGAGAAGCTATGACCAATCCAATTATGAAAATAAAATAAATAATACAAGTGCACTCTTCCACTGGAACACCCTAATTCTACTTTCCTCTCATATGTGGTCTCTGATGAGTTTCCATGTCAAGATGCACAAAAAACATGTAAAGCCTCTGCGTACATTATCATAAAAGAGAAGTGGAAGGATCAATTTCCTGCTGATAAATTCCATTATTACCGCTTTCCGGTCCTTCCTTGGCTTTGGCTATCAAAATTTGATTGAAGAGTGCAGTTGCAAGGCAATGCTTGGTTAGGGGCAAGAGCTGTGACTCTCCAGTAAAAGTTCAGAGGCCCCTACACACCCCACCCCACCCCAATGCTTAAACCTCCTTTATAAAGCAACCCTGCAGAGAACCAGATTGATACCAAATCAGATCCCTCTTGCTAATTTTGTCTGCAATGGTGAACCCTTTTTCCCTCGGGTGCCGAAAGAGCGTGGGCAAATGTGCAAATGGCCACACCCATAATTCAATGCACGGGGAGGCTGAAAACAGCTTCCCTGCCCCCCGGAGGCCTTCTGGAGGCCGGAAACGGCCTGTTTCCCAACTTCTGGTTGGCCCAGTAGGCTCGTGTTTCACCCTCCCCAGGCTCCAAAGGCTTCCCTGGAGCCGGATTAGGGTAAAAATGCCCTCCCCCATCCCTCTAGAGGCTCTCTGGAAGCCAAAAACACTCTCCCAGAGCATCTATGTGAGCCAAAACTCAGCTGGTTGGCACACATATGCACACTGGACTAAGCTAGGGCAATGGCTCGTGTGCCAGCAGATATGGCTCCACGTGCCACCTGTGGCACCCATGCCATAGATTCACCATCACTGGACTAGTCCCTATCATTGTCCTTCACAGGACTGGTCCAAGGTATTTGGCTCCTCGACACAGAGCTCAAATGACATCCTCTATAGCAATTCCTGTTTCCTCCTTTCCTCGCCCCCACCCAATTTATTTCTTTCCCCACCATCCACAGAGCTGTTGCCTAAAGTAGCCCACTTTATCTGCAAGCCCTGTTCTCTGGAGATTTGAAACCTGAAGCGTCTGTCTGCAGAGCAGGTTTGCCACAGGCCCAAGCGCTGGGTGAGGTCTCCATCTCCCACAAAGCCCTGAAGGGATGCCATTACAACCCAGGAGCTGATGGCTGCTGCTGCTTCGTTTTTTTCATAGGTGCGGGATGATTAATCTTCCTAAGGGAATTCTCCCGGGGGTGACAGAGATTGAAAATCCCAGAGGAGATAAGAGCCTAGGGCAAAGATAGAAGGCTGAAGTTCTCCCCCCACCCAGTCTGAGGGATCGGCTCTCCCTCCAGAAACAGCTAATAAAGCAGAGTACTAAATAAGCATTTGATTAACAAATGCTAAAGCGGCAATTGTGTCACTGCACGGAGCTGTAATTGCTGCTGATAATTGTCTGCTTAGAATTTAATAAGCAATTAAACAGAATGGAATGCAGGGGAATTAATGCTGGGCATGCTCCCTGCCTGCTCCCCGCCCACCTGCACACTCTCCACCCGCTCCCCACATGCTCCACACCCACCAGCCTGCTTCCCAACGGCTCCTCACACCGACTGCCCCGCACGTACAACCTTCCCACATTCTCTTCTCCTGCCAGAATTCTTACACGCTCCAGAAGTTGTTGGAAAGCGAGCAGCAGAGTGGTTTCCTCACATTGTCAAGCTTCCGGGTTGTTGTTTTTTTTCCTCGCCACCCACATGCTTCCATCAGGTTTCACATTGCCAGACTTCTCACATGCCCAATGCAAATATCCCTGATTCACCAGCCTGTTTCTCCTTTATTTCCCCCCCCACCCGTCTGCCCATATGTTCCAGAAGTCTCTTTGTGCATAAACACTGTTAAGCCCCCCCAGGTGAAGATATTTGGGTTCTTGTTCCTTTTTTGGTTGGCAAAAAAAAAAAAAAAAGGTTTTGCTCACCAGCGAGTTTTTGTCTGTCTCGCACTTTTTTTGCCTGCCAAATGAGTTGGTTGGAAGGTTATTGATCAATGGTTGGCAATTACCTGTGCAAATTTATATACCCGTGCTGCAATCACAACAGGGATTTCACAACTATCGATTATGTCGGTGACAAGCAAAAACTTTTTGGGATGTTAGATTTCAACACCAGTGGTAGGCAAGAAAAGAAAAGGAAAGAAAAGAAACAAGAGCTGACATTCATTCCAACTCAAAATTTTAAGGATGTATTTTTTAGGCATTCTGATCTCCCAGTCTTTCCGCACTATATCTCTGACTCAGCTTATCTATCTATCTATCTATCTATCTATCTATCTATCTATCTATCTATCTATCTATCTATCTACTTATTGGATTTGTATGCCGCCCTTCTCCGCAGACTCAGGGCGACTAACAACAGCAATAAAACAGCATATAATAATAATCCAATACTAAAACAGTTAAAAACCCTTATTATAAAACCAAACATACGTACAGACATACCATGCATAAAATTGTAGAGGCCTAGGGAGAAAGAGTATACATATACAAGGTACATGTTTTTGTTTGATCTCTACACTAGTTCCTGGCTCATGTTTTACATTTATTCTTAATAATCATTTAACTATACACAATTATACTACAGGACTGATCCTACACTATAATTGGGTATAGTTAAATGATTACTGACTGGAAAGTTGGGTTCAAATTCCTGATGGGAAAACTGACTTGTTACAAGTAGAGAACCACAGAGGAATTCACAACAAAACATGAATTAAGCCCAGGAAGGGAAGAATTTATTTAAAGTGACCTTCCTTGACTTTCTTTGGTAACAGGGAGCTTCTGTCAGAGTTTCAAGCTTCTGCTTGAAAGCCCCTATCGATAGTAGAGTTCATGCAGAGTCTGTGGAAACACTGACTTGGCCAAACTCAAAGGGCCAACATTAGTTATGAAAGCCTGATTGCATTTCCCTAGCCCTCCCTCTTATATCAAAGAGAGTCGTGGTGGAATCACTTACATTTCTCGCTAATTCAGTCTTTCCTTCCTGGGATTCATTCATATTTTGCTAGCAGTCTCTGCATACTTTCCCAAGACCATCTTTATAGTGCTCAATGGTTCTCAACCACAGACCATTTGGTGTGGGGGGGGGACATGATATCATTACAGGGGGTCCATGAAGGCATGAAGAAATGTTGTGATTTGAATCTTAAGTCTTGTGGGTCCATGGCCACAAAAGGTCTTTAAAGGATGAGAACCGCTGCTCTACATTATAGTCTAATCTAATCTGCAGACAAGCACAGAGTTAGTAGTGATGAAGTCAGGAAGATCTACCTTGTATTATTAGGCTTCAGATGCGACGGTGAATTTACATTTATGAGCATCATCAAAATACATATAGAAAATGTGTTAATTGGAGCAAGATACTGCTTTTCCAGGCCGTGCATTGCATTATGTGTGCTAACAGACCATTTTCTGATTGGCCATTGTGCTGGAGGCTAACTAATTCTAAGTATACAATAAATATAGTCATTTATTATCATTCTTGATGAATTTATCTTTTCTTTATGTACACTGAGAGCATGCGCACCAAGACAAAATCCTTGTGTGTCCAATCACACTTGGCCAATAAAATTCTATTCTATTCTATTCTTTGAGAATGAAGTAATAATAAGAAAATTTTGGTTGTTCTACAAAGATTGTTTAAACACCACTACAAAATACATTTACCCAGGCACAGAAACGAGAGATACACTCATAACAATTGCCCAATAAGATTTTTTTTTCATTTTGTTGAATCAAAATCAGAATGCAAAATATAAATAGGAATTACCAAATGTAATAGATCAGGCGTGTGTGTGTGTGTGTATATATATATATATGTGTGTGTGTGTGTGTGTGTGTGTGTGCTAACATTTTGATATCATTGAGTTAATCTAGTTTATTGTTATGATCCAATGATTAGCATGAAAGAACAACAGAGCAATTCATATATATTCAACATTTATAATTCTAGAATAACCTTATAGCCCTAGAACTTTAAAAACAAATTAAAAATAGGATTGACATTTTTTATAGATCTTAGTTGTCTTAAATCTTGCTCTACTGCAGATGAAGCATGAAGCAGTGGCAAATTGCTGGAGGTACTCAACCTTTGGTCTGATGGGAGATAGGAAATATAACATTCAGACTCCCTCTAGAAAATCCTTTAAGAGGGACGAAACCAGTATATCATAAATGTGTTTATAAAAAAAGTGAACAATAGAAGAATATTGTTCACTTTTTTCCCATGTCATGAGCTTTACAACTTTGCTTAGATGCTATTTTTTAATGTTTCCCATAATTATCGCTCAAGAAAAAGCACCAAATCAAGCTAGCATAAAAACTCTGTAGCATTTGAGCACTGTGATATAAAAAGGGTAGATGGTGAAGCCAAAGCTGTTCTTAGACAATCTTGCCACAAATTCCTATCCCTTTGCATACTGAATCCTAGGTGCATTATTTGAGGGTTCTTACGGACTTTCTGAGCCAGCACTGTAATGAATCCTGGAGTTCATACACAATAGATTTGGACTTCTCTTCTGTGTAGATTTAAATTTGTCTTCTGGAATTAAATGGGTAAGGCAGACAGTCTGAAATTTTAGCCGAAGATTTAAGAACCAGACCTGTGCTTCCATTAAAACCAGGCATGTCTCCAATTATAGTATTTGCATTTGACACACATCTGGAACTCCAGGAACCAAACAGAAGATTGTTTGGAGCTTGTGTAGCATCAGCTACACAAGTATCCTAAGTTGATTCTTTGATAAATCCCTAACCCTCATCATAACCTACAGTACTTCATAGATTGTTGTAAAAATAATAAAATACAGGTGGTTCTTGACTTAGGACCACAATTGAGCCCAAAATCTATTATTATTAAGTGAGACCTTTGTTATATGAGTTCTGTTCCCATTTTATGACCTTTCTTGCCACAGTTGTTAAGTGAATCACACACAGTTAATAAGATACTAATCCGGATGTTAAGTGAATCTGGCTTCCCAATTGACTTTGCTTGCCAAAAGGTTGCAAAAGGGGATTGCATGACCTTGGGACACAGCAATGGTCGTAAGTATGAACTAGTTGCCAAGCATCTGAAATTTGATTGCATAATCACAGGGATGCTTCAAGGTTATAACCAGTGACGGGCTACCAAAATTTTTACTACCACACTGTGGGCATGGCTTATGCAGGATGCCCTGCATTTTCTTTCAACATCTTTCAGTGCAAATTGGGTGCTCTGGGGTGGAGCTCCATTTTTGCTACCCCACTGCGGTCGTCCCCCCCAGTCTGGGCAGTAGCCCACCCCTGGTTCTAACTGTGAAAAACAATCATAAGTTCATTTTTTTCAGTGCCGTTGAACAGTCACTAAAGGAATTGTTGTAAGTTGAGGACTACCTGTAAAACAGTGGAAACTCTATAGACTCCTTTATACTCCTTGGAGGAAAGTATGTGTGTGTGTGGGTGGGGGGTGGGGGTGTAAAGTGACAAACAGAACATTCCTAGAATGACAAGTTAGTGTAAGTATAATAAAATGACTGAATTATCTTTTTTTTAAATCAGAGGTAAGCATCACAAAAATATGAACATGAATATTGCCCTTCAATTCCTAATCCCACAAACGTCTTGCTGTACAGGTTCAGTTCAATTCAGTTTGTATTCATCTAGTCCTGTGGTTTTCCCTAAGCGGTAAAAACCGAGCAGAGATAAATAAAACCTGTGAATTAACAATTATTTTCAGCCCAAGGTTAGTAGCTCCCTTGGAACACAATGCTGAGGAGGTGTGGGGCAGTTTAAAAAAATGAATATGATACCATTTGACGGTATTTATTTGCACATAAATTAAATTAGTTATTTTTAAGTACAAATTAACTACAGCTAACATGATTACTCTCCAATAATATATTTCACTATTTCTTTTCTGCCTATCCGATTAGAAATCATGATTTTGCAACATCCTATGCAAGGATTTCAGTCAAGGTGTAGAGATAGATGAGTCCTCTTACGACAGCTGGTTTTAGGGCAGTTTTTAGGGCAGCTCGTTCACCTTTGGTCCCCATCTGTCACTCAGCTCTCACGTGTGGCTCCAAGTAGCTGAAGCATGCACAGCAGCCATACCCCAGGCAACAGCCTCGACAGGCTGGCCAAATTAGGTTGAGAGTAGCCATTGGGTCATTGACCTTAAGTGAGATAGGGACTTGTCTATCCCAAGCATGTGAAGACAGATTCCGATGGAGTGAGGGGATGAAATCTATTAGAATAGGACAACGGTCATGAAGGTGATTTCTGCAAGTGATGTGGTATGCTAAGAGCACGGCTAGACATGAAAGACACTCTAGTCAACCATTGCGTCCAGCCCATCTCCAACTCTCTCGACTTTTGTCCTGCTATTGGAACAAAATGGAATCTGGGTGTTCTGTCGAGCTCTCTGGTAGAATCCTCCCGAAAATTCACAGATACAAATTTCAGATACACACACGTTTGAAAAATCAAAACAATGTTCTTTATACCGAAAATTCAAATAAACTAAGCACTCTTTTTGTATAGCAAAGAGCACTCGTCTACAACCAAACTAGTAATTTGTCCCTTATCAGTTCTGTGCTACTTAGCTTGCAGCTGTGAGGCAATTCACAGTCCTTCTTTCACAAAGTAAAACACACTTTGCTCTGGTTTAGTTTCAAAGCGGGGAAAAATCAGCACACAAAGGTCGAAGTCAGCAAGACAGGCATGAAACACAATGATCAGATAATCCTCCACAATGGCCAAACCCACAGGCTGCTCTTTATAGCAGCCTCACTAATTACCACAGCCCCACCCAACCACAGGTGGCTTCATTTTCTTTGATAATAATCTCTCAGTTGTTGCTGCCTATGCATTGCTCTCCGAATGCGTGGCTGTATCATTAACTCTTGTTCTGAATCCAAGGAGGAGCTAGATAATTGATCTCCTTCTGAGCTGTCTGCCACACTCTCCTCCTCCCTGTCACTCATGTCTTCTTGGTCAGAGGAGCCTTCATCATCAGATTCCACCGGGAGCAAAACAGGCCTGCGGAATGTGGATGTCTCCCCCACAGCCACAGTCCTTGGGGCAGGAGCTGGGCCAGACCTAAACACAACACTGGGAATAGAGAGTGAGGCTGACTACCTCCGGAACCGTCTTCTGCCACACAAATCTCAGCAGCCGATGAGGTCCAACAGAGTTGGCCTTCTCCGGGTCCCGTCGACTAAACAATGTCATCTGGCGGGCCCCAGGGGAAGAGTCTTCTCTGTGGCAGCCCCGGCCCCCTGGAATCAACTCCTCCCAGAGATCAGAACTGCCCCCACCCTCCTTGACTTTCGCAAACTACTTAAGACCCACCTATATTGCCAGGCATGGGGGAATTGAGACACCTCCCCCAGGCTTTTATAGTTTTATGTATGGTATGCATGTGTTGCATGGTTTTTAAATGATGGGTTTTTAGATGCTTTTTTAATATTAGACTTGTTTACATTGTCACACTGTTTTATTATTGTTGTGAGCCGCCCCGAGTCTTTGGAGAGAGGCAGCATACAAATCTAATAAATTATTATTATTATTATTGTTGTTGTTGTTGTTGTTGTTGTTATTATTATTATTATTATTATTATTATTATTATTATTATATTATGTCAATACAACACAGCAAACGAGATCTTCGACTTGGTCCAAGTCTTGGGAGAGAGGCAGCATACAAATCTAATAAATTATGATGATGATGATGATGATGATGATGTACACCTCTCCCTCACTTCAATCCAATTCACATGCAAGTCTTGACATCCTCTCCTCAATTTAGATGTCAAGGTCCTTTCCGAACACGACGGACGAACATTAGAGATAGACAATATCAGTCCATGGGATCTCTGGTTGATGTTTTCTTGGCATCAGTAAAGGTTGCCTTTCTCCAGGATGATGGTTCCTCCCCACACACCACTTCCCAGTCTAATCGGCAGCCCTGTGCAATAGGCAGGTTCCCCCCACTTCATTTTTCCAGGGTCAGCCAAGGTACTACTAAAGCCTAACAACAACAACAAAAAAAACCCCCTAGAAGCAAACAGCCATTTCTCATTACACAAAAGCCTGGTTCACTGGGAACAGAACATAATGATTCACTAGCCTTCTTCTCTTCAGCAAACTGATTTCCAATCATCTCTCTTTGTCTCATCCCGTTCTGTTCCAAGCAGAGCCACAACTGGCTTCTGGCACCTGGTGGCAGAAACAACACCTGAATGAGCCAATCTGTATAAATATGCTAACATTTGTTTTAGTTTGTGCTTCCTTGGGCCAGAATTTGGAAGCAGCAGGGGTGAAGAAGGGGTTGCTGGCAATCATATATACTATCTGAGAGCGAGCAGGGTCCATTGTCAGAATGATGCTACGCTACACAGCTGATCCAACTTCACAGGCATTCAGCCTTGCAACCCCAAATGCTTTTTTAAAATTTCTTTGATTTCCACAGTTGACAGGAAATGAGCATCCTGTATCTCTTCCAAGTGAAGGGATTAATTAGAAAGGAAGGGATTCCTTTGCAATGAAAAGAGCTAAGTGTTCCGCGTTAGGGTCTGAATTTCTGGGGAAGGACACTGGCTCACACTTGAAAACATCATTCAAACTTCTCACTGAAACTATGAAACCCAGGGTTATTTGAGCGATGAATGCCGAAAGGTTGAGAGTTGTTTATTAAACCTTTTGACAGCAGCAGTGAAGGCAAGGAAGTCTATTTTGCCACTGAAAAAAGACGGTGGGAAATTAGGGAGACGCAGAAATGAGCATTTGATGTTCATTGGAAAAGGAAAGAAAGAAAGAGACGGATTAAATATAGAATCATCCGTGAGTGGAAATTATTTTTGAACTCCTGGAATAATATAACAAAGGGCCAAACCGCACATTCATTTTGTTCTCGTCATGAAGAGTAGCCCTGCAGTTCAATCCTTACTGTAGCTCTCCTGTTCTTAATGCTTCGTTAGACCTTCTGTTCCAGAGAGAATAACATTTCTAGCTTAGCTCAGACAGCTTAGCCAGGGTGACCCAATCTCTGATAACCACTTATCAGGATGAATGCAATGTCCTTTGCTTTGGGGTGTCCTTGAAAACAACACAGACATTACAACTGTTGCAAAATACCGCTCGTAGGATGCTGCTCACAATATCTGTGTGCCAACCCTGAGAATGTGCCATCAGTTGCCTAATTGTTTTTCAGCCAGATTCAAGGTATTGGGGTATACATATTTGTATATGTGCAAATTTTGGTGTGCATCTGTGAAAAAAACCATACTGTGGCTGCAGTCCAAATACTGGGATGAGTGGGTAAGGCTATTTTATTTTATTGCCACTTAAAATTAAGACATTTGATAGGTTTACCATCCAACCATGCATAAAATAATGTTCAGGTTAAGTTTTGAACATTCTGAGGGCCACATCAGGACCAAATGTGCCCCTTGGCCTATGTGGTTTGGGACCCAGATGGCTGAACAAATCTCTTTCTGTGCCAGCCTGTTTGTTAAGGATTAGGGATCTTTTTCATGGTATATGCTCTCTACATGGGGCTACCTTTGAAGAATGTTCAGAAACTTCAGATCGTGCAGAATGCTGCTGTGAGAGCAATCAGGGGGTTCCCAAAGTATGCCCATGTGACTCCAACACTCCGCAGTCTGCATTGGTTGCCGATCAGTTTCTGGTCACAATTCAAAGTGTTGGTTATGACCTATAAAGCCCTTCATGGCATCGGGCCAGAATATCTCCAGGACCACCTTCTGCCGCACAAATCCCAGCGACCGGTTAGGTTCTACAGAGTTGGCCTTCTCCGGGTCCCATCGACTAAACAATGTAGTCGGGCAGGACCCAGGGGAAGAGCCTTCTCTGTGGTGGCTCCAACCCTCTGGAACCAGCTCCCTCCAGAGATTAGGATTGCCCCCACCCTCCTTGCCTTTCGGAAACTCCTTAAAACCCACCTCTGCCATCAGGCATGGGGGAATTGAAACATCTTCCCCTTGCCCATGTAGTTTTTGTGTATGATTCGATTGTGTGCTTGTTTTTTATATATATTGGGGTTCTTTTGGATTTTTTAACTTAAAACTGTAATTTAGATTGCGAAATATTAGATTTGTTACTATGTTGTGTTTACCATTGTTGTGAGCCGCCCCGAGTCTACGGAGAGGGGCGGCATATAAATCCAATAAATCTAATCTAATCTATTTCCAGGGGTCGGCTGCTGCCCAGACAGGGGGGAAAGCAGTGGGGTAGCAAAAATGGAGCTCCACCCCGAAGCACCCAATTTGCACTGAAAGATGTTGAAAGAAAATGCAGAGCAGCCTGCATAAGCCACGCCCACAGTGTGGTGGTAAAAATGTGGGTAGCCCTTCACTGGGTGTTGCCCCCACATTTCAGAAGTAGGCTAGATGTCAATAGATGTTAAGATTTTAGTCCTGAGTTAAGACTAGTACTCTGATTTATCTGGACAATTATGAATGAATGCTAATACACACTGTCATGAATGTGGTTGGATTTACTGTTAAGGGTTTGTTTCTTTGCTGACTATATTGGAGCTTTTGATATTTATTATAGGATGTTAATATTGGCTCTTTTACACTATTGTAAATTATCCTGGACTTTATTTTTAATAAAGGCTGGCATGTAGAATGCATTCAAATGAAATCAAGAATCATAAATATATGGCTTAAAAAGGACATTATTGATTAGTTAGCTTGACCTTCACAATGCTGCAAAAATCCACTAAAGAGGTTCCCAAACATTGCCAACTCACAGTGCTCTTAATATCTCAGTATTTTTACACAGCACTCTGCTGTCCCAAAATATGCATCCCAGAAAGCTCACTGCAGCAAGTCCACTAACCAGTCAGTTTATTAAATAGTAAAATATTCTGGAACATCCGAGCACCAGAGACGAGAAAATCAGAGTTCACGCGGAGCACAACAGCACACAATTTGGGAACCATAACATGAAATTATTCCTAGTAAGTGGCCATCAAGATCAGCTTTGAAACCTCCAGAGTATTCATTGGGGTATCTACCACTGTGCTCTAGGCAAACCGCTCTTCTGTTTAATAGCTGTTATCATCAGAAAACTCCTTCTAAAATGCATCCGACTCTCCTTGTTTTCAAAATAAAAACCAACCTGTTGGTCCTTATCCCTTTCTTAGCCTGAGCAGAGAGAAGTTCTGATCGCTGTTTCATAGGTTGGCCTCATAATTACCTCTCAATGTTTTTATTTATTTATTTATTGGATTTGTATGCCGCCCCTCTCCGCAGACTCGGGGCGGCTAACAACAGTAATAAAACAGTATATGACAATAATCCAATACTAAAAACAGTTAATAACCCATTATATAAAAACCAATCATACATACAGACATACCATGCATAAAATTGTAAAGGCCTAGGGGGAAAGTGTATCTCAATTCCCCCATGCCTGGCGGCAGAGGTGTGTTTTAAGCATCTTACCTACACAACCTACACAAGTGTTTTTCAGCATTCCACACAGGACTTGTGTTCTAGATTCTTTATCATTCTGGTAATGCTCCCCTAGATTTGCTTGAGCTTCTCCATGTCCCTTTAAAAAGCAATTCCAAGAAAAGGGTGCCTTGATAAGCCTGCTGTCCGTCATAGAACATAGAACAATAGGATTGGAAAGGACTTTGGAAGTCTTCTTCCCATGGCAGGAGATCCTAAACCATTCCAGACCAATGGTTGTCCAATCTCTTCCTGAAAGCTTCCTGTGATGGACTAGGGTGGGAATAAGACTCTTAATCTCTGTAGAACATTTAATACTGAAATCTCATGAGTGAAATTCTTAGGTATCGGTTATTACAATGTCTCTAAAATTCTTATTCATATTTGGTTCTGCCATAAGCCACCATACAGTTGTATCATTTAAAACTCTCTCACACTTCAGTGATGGAGCTTTGCTTGCTTGTTTATCACATTAAAAAAAACCCAATGTCATTTGGCGGGACCCAGGAGAAGAGCCTTCTCTGTGGTGGCCCCGACCCTCTGGAACCAGCTCCCCCCAGATATCAGAGTTGCCCCCACCCTCCTTACCTTTCGCAAGCTCCTTAAAACCCACCTCTGTCGTCAGGCATGAGGGAATTGAAATTTTCCCCTTCTCCCTAGGCTTATAGAATTTATACATGGTATGCTTGTTTGTATGATTGGTCTCTTAAATTGGGGTTTTTTAGATTGCTTTTTAATATTGGATTTGTTACATTGTTTTCTTTATTGTTGTTAGCCGTCCCGATTGTTCGGAGAGGGGCGGCATACAAATCTAATAAATAGATAGATAGATAGATAGATAGATAGATAGATAGATAGATAGATAGACAGACAGACAGACAGACAGACAGACAAACAAACAAACAAACAAACAAATAAACAATGGCTTCTAGGAACAAAAACAACAACAATGCCACTAAGCTTTGTTGAACATAGTTTATTTTGAACCACAAGAGGGTTTCCTGGAAAATGATGATTAGTGGTCTAGAGCTGGGGTCTTCAGCCTTGGCAACTTTAAGACTTGTAGACTTCAATTCCCGGAATTTTGGGAGTTGAAGTCCACAAGTCTTAATGTTGCCAAGTTTGGGGACCCCTGGTCCCGAGGCACCTATTTCTGATTGTGATGATCTCAAAAGGATAAACCATACACTATGGCATCATGATATAAGTTCTCCATTTGTGTACCTGTATCACAATAATGCAGGCAAATAGAGAAGGGGAAGAACTTGCATCCCAATGTTACAAGATGGTTTGTCAGTTGAAAGTCTTCGGAGAAGGGCGGCATACAAATCCAAATAATAAATAAATAAAATAAATAATGTCATGGGCCCCACTATAATTATGCCTGCAAACATGGGATATTCAAGATCTTATTAAAAATCATTTTCTTCATATTTCACAGCAACCTGAGGGAAAATAATAATTTTAATTTAATTTGATTTATTTATGTGTAAGGTTGCCCAGTTCAAAACAACTGGGTGGCACACAACATTCAAAACAACCCCCAACTATTATAAAAAATATGAAATGATTCAGTAGAATTGGCATATCTCTGCAATAACAAGAGTGTTTTTGTGGGCCCTACCACTCAGATTAATGCAAGGCCCAGAGAAAAACAAAATTTTGAGAGCTTTTTTGAGTAAAGTCATCATATAGGCTGCACAAATTACAGGTGATATGCTTTTCAGAAGGCTGGAGCAAGGAGCATCTCACTGGCTCTTCAAATATTTATGTGCCCAATCCATGCAAATACATAAGTAAATGTGTTTTGATGGTAAGGAGTTGAGAGTAGGCTTTACTTTAAATTCTCCTAGGAAAGTTCAAATAGGAGGCAGAGGAGCTGTGCATCAGTTAGTTTCAGTGTCAGATGCCAAACTAGCATTAGAGGTGGAATTTAAACCCTCAGAGAGGATTTGGGGAGGGGGAAGTAGGGAGAGGAGTTTAGATAGGGAGCTGATGGCAGTAGCTAAAAGCCTTACATAGTCTGAGACAGTAACCAGTCTTTAGTAAACCAAATATGGATTGGTTAACTTGAATTAAATTTGTTTGTGGACAGTGAGAAGATTGCCTGAAGATGAAGATATCACAGCACCTTTTTATACAATGCAGAAAATGAAAATGAAGATAAATGAAGATTATTTAACTTTAAAAAGCTACTACAAAAATCTATGCCACCAAATAAAGACTGAATGCACCAATTACCACATGATCAATCAAGAAGAAACCTTTTGCGCACAAAATCCCCAACCAACTCAAAGACTCAAGATCCATCCCACCCCTAAAAGGACCAAATGATAATAATAATTTAATAATAATAATTTATTAGATTTGTATGCCGCCCCTCTCCGAAGACTCGGGGCTGCTCACAACAATGATGAAGCCATTAAAGCCAACCTCTTAAACACATTCTTTGGCTTGGTCTTTGTAAACAGCAATGGCTCATGCCCAATATTTCCTAGTTGTACCACAAATAGCTACAACAATCTAACACAAATCGATTTTACAGAATATAATGTTGGAAATGCTTTATACGACCCAATGGACTATGTGCATACTTCTTAAAAAAACTCTCCTCATCCATAGCTGATCCTCTAAGCATATTTTTTGGGAAAATCCTTCAGGACTAGCTTCTTACCCAACTTATGGTCACTAGCTACAGTCATCCCTATCTTTAAAAAAGGAGATCCAAGCAATGTTGACAATTAGAGACCAATCTCTTTATGTTGTGTCACCTGAAAAGTAATGGAATCAATCATAAACCAAACCAGTACCCTTAACTTAGAAATCAACAACCTACTCTCTAACAAACAATTTGGTTTCAGAAAAAAAAAAATCCTGTAACCTGCAACTCCTATACTGCAAAAATATATGGACTACACATCTTGATTAGGGTAAAACAATATACGCAATTTACATAGACTTCTGTAAAGCCTTTGACTCAGAGGTATACAACAAACTTCTTCTGAAGCTCAAATCCTATGGCATCTCAGATTGCCTTCATGATTGGATAACTGTATTCTTGTCAACAAGACAACAAGTGGTTAAAACAGGGAATGCCCTATAAAATCCTGCACTTGTCAACAATGATTTCTCTCAAAGCAGTGTTCTGGGACCAACACTATTCATACTTTACATAAATGACCTCTGTGATCATATTACAAGCAACGTTGTCCTCTTTGCTGATGATGCTAAATTATTCAATTCCACTGACAATACTGTTACTCTTCAAAAAGACCTTGACCATGTATCAGAATGGTAAACCAACCAGCAACTTCAAATCTCAACCAATAAATGCTTTATCTTACACATCGGCAAAAGAATCAGAACACAAAATACAAACTTGGAGGACACAACCTTATAGATGACCCTCACTCTGTCAAGGACCTTGGAGTACTCATATCTAATTATCTAAGAACCAGAGCCCATTGCCAAAAAGGCACTAAGAGTTATTAATTTAATCCTGCGTAGCTTCTTCTCTGGCAATATTAATCTACTAACCAGAGCATGCAAAACATTTGCTAGACCAATTTCTGAATACAGCTCACCTGTCTGGAGCCTGCACTGCATATCAGATATCAATACAATCGAGAGAGTCCAAAAATATTTTACAAGAAGTGTTCCCCACTCCTCTGCTCGCAACAGAATACCTTATTTCATCAGACTTGAAATTTTGGGCTTAGATAGCCTTTGATATGACCTAAATGTAACTCACAAAATCACTTTACCACAATGTCCTACCTGTCAATGATTTCTTCAGCTTCAACCACAACAATACACGAGCAACAATCAATTCAAACTTAATGTAAACCACTCCAAACTTGATTGCAGAAAATACGACTTCAGCAACAGAGTAATCAATGCCTGGAATGCACTACCTGACTCTGTGGTTTCTTCCCCAAACCCCCAAAACTTTAACCTTAGACCAGTGATAGCGAATCTATGGCACAGATGCTACAAGTGGCACATGGGGCTACATCTGCTGGCACGTGAACCGTTGCCCTAGCTTAGCTCCAACGTGCATGTGTGTGCTGGCCAGCTGAGTTTTGGCTCACACAGAGGCTCTGGGAGGGCATTTTTGGCTTCCAAAGAGCCTCCAGGAGGATGAGACGCCTTTGGAGCCTGCGGAGGGCGAAACACAAACCTACTGGGCCCACCAGAAGTTGGGAAAGCAGCCTGTTCCTGGCCTTCAGAAAGCCTCCGGGGGGCTGGGGAAGCTGTTTTCGCCCTCCCCAGGCATTGGATTATGGGTATGGGCACTCGCGTATGCATGATAGTGCACGTTCACACTCTTTTGGCACCCGAGGAAAAAAAGATTCGCCATCACTGCCTTAGACTATCTACAGTCAACCTTACCCCAATCATAAAATGTCCATAAGGGGTGTAAATAAGCGCACCATTGTGCCTACCGTCCCTGTCCTACTGCCTAATTTACATGTACCTACCTTGCTAATGTTTATGTTTATACCAATACCTACTAACTTGTACATGATAGATAGACAGACAGACAGACAGACAGACAGATAAGGGATGCACACTGTTCTGTTCGGGCTCTCTGGTAGAATCCTCCCAAAAATTCACAGGTACAAATTTCAGTCACACACACGTTTGAAAATTCAAAACAATGTTCTTTATAATGAAAATTCACTTAAACCAAGCCCTCTTTTGGTATAGCAAAGAGCACTCGTCTCCAAACAAACTGGTAATTTGTACAAGTCCCTTATTAGTTCTGTGATACTCAGCTTGCAGCTGTGAGGCAATTCACAGTCCTTCTTCTTTCACAAAGTGAAACACACTTTGCTCTGGTTTAGTTTCAAAGCGGGGGAAAATCAGCACACAAAAAGTCAAAGTCAGTAAAGCAGTCATGAAACACAACGATCAGATAATCCTCCACAATGGCCAAACCCACAGGCTGCTCTTTATAGCAGCCTCACTAATTCCCACAGCCCCACCCAACCACAGGTGGCCTCATTTTCTTTGATAATAATCTCTCAGTTGTTGTTGCCTATGCATCGCTCTCCGCATGTGTGGCTGTATCATTAACTCTTGTTCCGAATCCAAGAAGGAGCTAGATAATTGATCTCCTTCTGAGCTGTCTGCCCCACTCTCCTCCTCCTTGTCACTCATGTCTTCTTGGTCAGAGGAGCCTTCATCAGCAGATTCCACTGGGGGGCAAAACAGGCCTGCAGCATGTGGCTGTCTCCCCCACATCCACAGTCCTTGGGGCAGGAGCTGGGCCAGAGCTAACCACAACACACACTAAGATCAAAGGATTGCCAGCATGATAAAGAAAGGTCAGCCAATACAAGCTCAACCCCTTACATAACTCTGAATAGAAATAATACTAGTTATTTAGAATCCTGAAAGGTGCCTGAATTAGGTCTACAGTATATCAAAACTTGCTTTGAGTTTTCTACAAGTTAAAAAACAGAGAAAACCATCTACTTTGCCTGAGTGTGTGTGTTAGGACAGCAGGAGGAAAGATTTGCAGAATAATACAAAACAATTCACTGGAGAAGTGGAACTGTTCAAATAAAACTTGGCTGAACTCATAGAACTGCCTGTGTTAGTGAATAAAATCGGGGTGGTGAGGTGGGTGGAAAATGCTGGAGAGCAGAATGGCTCTGATGCCTCTTCAATCAAATTCTTCACCTCCTTTAAACACACCCAGTGACATGGTCCAATCAGTGCAGAATGCAGTGGAATTATTTCGTCCTGCGATCCAGATGGAGTGCTTCTGTTAATGCAGGGTTAATGTCGCTCAAGACTGCGTTTGTCTCTTTAGCTGATACATCACCCTGCTTTTACATGTACAGCTGGTGTTTCATCAGGACTCCAGCTTCTTTTCACAAGCTACTGCCAAGCCAAATCATTTCAATCCTATATTTACTCATTTGCTTTTTCAAAGGAACATCACTTTTCAATGCAGAGCAAGTTTCTGCTTGCATTTGGGCTAATGTTCAAGTATATTGAGGTAATTTTAAATCATGATTATGTCCTGTAAAATGTTAGCTAATCCCTTAATTTGATGTCATCTGAAGTTTTAAATAAACATCATCTACTATAAACAACCTCTACCGAATTCCTTTTTCTAGATCCTGTATAAAGATGTTAAATCATGCAGGACTGAATGCAGAACTAGAGGAGAAACCACGCGAGGCTTCTTTATCTTAAACTCCACACCAGTAGTGTGGAGGTGGAGGTGGAGACCTCACCTACAAAAAGATATTGACAAAATTGAACGGGTCCAAAGACGGGCTACAAGAATGGTGGAAGGTCTTAAGCATAAAACGTATCAGGAAAGACTTAATGGACTCAATCTGTATAGTCTGGAGGACAGGAGGAAAAGGGGGGACATGATCGAAACATTTAAATATGTTAAAGGGTTAAATAGGGTTCAGGAGGGAAGTATTTTTAATAGGAAAGTGAACACAAGAACAAGGGGACACAATCTGAAGTTAGTTGGGGGGAAGATCAAAGGCAACATGAGAAAATATTATTTTACTGAAAGAGTAGTAGATCCTTGGAACAAACTTCCAGCAGACGTGGTTGGTAAATCCACAGTAACTGAATTTAAACATGCCTGGGATAAACATATATCCATTGTAAGATAAAATACAGGAAATAGTATAAGGGCAGACTAGATGGACCATGAGGTCTTTTTCATCAGGCATGGGGGAATTGAAATTTTCCCTTCCCCCCTAAGCTTATAGAATTTATACATGGTATGCTTGTATGTATGAGTGGTTCTTTAAATTGGGGTTTTTTAGATTATTTTAATATTAGATTTGTTTACATTGTCTTTTTTATTGTTGTTAGCCGCCCCGAGTCTTCGGAGAGGGGCGGCATACAAATCTAATAAATAAAATAATAATAATAATAATAATAATAATAATAATAATAATAATAATTTATTAGATTTGTATGCCGCCCCTCTCCGAAGACTCGGGGCGGCTCACAACAAGCGATAAAACAATATTGTACAGGCACAAATCTAATATTAAGAAAAAAACTAAAAACCCTATCAATTTAAAAAACCAAACAGCACATACATACCAAACATAAATTATAATAAGCCTGGAGGAAAGGTGTCTCAAATCCCCCATGCCTGGCGGTATAGATGGGTCTTAAGTAGTTTACGGAAGAGAAGGAGGGTGGGAGCAGTTCTAATCTCCGGGGGGAGTTGATTCCAGAGGGCCGGGGCCGCCACAGAGAAGGCTCTACCCCTGGGGCCCGTCAGACAACATTGTTTAGTCGACGGGACCCGGAGAAGGCCAACTCTGTGGGACCTTATCGGCCGCTGGGATTCGTGCGGTAGTAGGCGGTTCCGGAGGTATTCTGGTCCAATGCCATGTAGGGCTTTAAAGGTCATGACCAACACTTTGAATTGTGACCGGAAACTGATCGGCAGCCAATGCAGGCCACAGAGTGTTGTAGAAACGTGGGCGAATCTGGGAAGCCCCACGATGGCTCTCGCGGCTGCGTTCTGCACGACCTGAAGTTTCCGAACACTTTTCAGAGGTAGCCCCATGTAGAGAGCGTTGCAGTAATCGAACCTCGAGGTGATAAGGGCATGAGTGACTGTGAGCAATGACTCCCTGTCCAAATAGGGCCGCAACTGGTGCACCAGGCGAACCTGGGCAAACGCCCTCCTCGCCACAGCCGAAAGATGATGTTCCAATGTCAGCTGTGGGTCGAGGAAGACGCCCAAGTTGCGCACCCTCTCTGAGGGGGTCAGTAGTTCCCCCCCCCCAGGGTAATGGACGGACAGATGGAATTGTCCTTGGGAGGCAACACCCACAGCCACTCCGTCTTGTCTGGATTGAGTTTGAGTTTGTTGACACCCATCCAGTCCCCAACAGCCTCCAGGCACCGGCACATCACTTCCACTGCTTCGCTGACTGGACATGGGGTGGAGATGTACAACTGGGTATCATCCGCATATTGATGATACCTCACCCCATGCCCTTGGATGATCTCACCCAGTGGTTTCATGTAGATATTAAATAGCAGGGGGGAGAGGACCGACCCCTGAGGTACCCCACAAGGGAGAAACCTAGAGGTCGACCTCTGACCCCCCACTAGCACCGACTGCGACCGACCGGAGAGGTAGGAGGAGAACCACTGGAGAACAGTGCCTCCCACTCCCAACCCCTTCAGTCGGCGCAGAAGGATACCATGGTCGATGGTATCGAAAGCCGCTGAGAGGTCAAGAAGCACCAGGACAGAGGACAAGCCCCTGTCCCGGGCCCGCCAGAGATCATCCATCAACACGACCAAAGCAGTTTCCGTGCTGTAACCGGACCTGAAACCCGACTGTTGAGGCCCTAGATAATCGGCTTCTTCCAAGGACCGCTGGAGTTGGAGCGCCACCACCTTCTCAACAACCTTCCCCATAAAGGGAAGGTTGGAGACTGGACGGTAGTTATTAAGCACGGCTGGGTCCAGGGAAGGCTTCTTGAGGAGGGGGCGCACAAGTGCCTCCTTATAAGGAGCTGGGAAGGACCCCCTCCCCAAGGAGGCGGTGACAATCTCCTGGACCCAGCTCCGTGTCACCTCTCGACTGGCCGAAACCAACCAAGAGGGACACGGATCCAGTAAGCAGGTGGCAGAACTCACAGATCCAATGGCCTTGTCCACTTCATCAGGTGTCACCAAGTCAAACTCCTCCCAGACAGATGGACAAAGACGTTTAGCCCCAGTCACCTCGACTGACTCATTGTCAGCCGATACTGCTATGCAATTGGAGTTGAGTTTCGCTCGGATCCGAGCGACTTTGTCAGCGAAAAACGAGTTAAATTCCTCAGCACTGCCCTGCAAGGGTTCCCCAACTCCCCCCTGATTTAGAAGGGAGCGGGTCACCCTAAACAGGGCAGCCGGGCGGGATTCCGCTGATGCAATCAAGGCGGCATGGTACGCGCATCTTGCCGCCTTGAGCGCCACTTTGTAAGTCTTAATAAAAGCTCTTACAAGTGTTCGGTCGGATTCGGACTTACTCTTCCTCCATCGCTTCTCTAGACGTCTCTTCTGGCGTTTCAACTCCTCGAGCTCCTCATTGAACCATGGAGCTCTACGGGGTCTAGTGCCACAGAGAGGTCGCAGTGGCGCAATTCGGTCAAGAGCCTCCGCTGCAGCCTTGTTCCAGGCCTCAGCAAGAGACTCTGCCGAGCTGTGGATGAGCGAATCTGGTAAAACCCCAAGCGCCTTCTGAAAGCCCTCAGGGTCCATCAGGCGTCTGGGGCGGAACCTCCTAATCGGTTCCGCCTCCCTGCGGGGGAGGATTGGAGCCAGGAAGTTGAGCCGCAGTAGAAAATGGTCTGACCATGACAAAGGCAATGCTTCTAAGCCCCTTAGTCTCAGACCACTATTCAATTGCTCCGAGAGGAATACCATGTCGGGTGTGTGTCCACCCTCGTGAGTTGGACCCTGAACTACTTGAGTCAGGTCCATGGCTGTCATGGTGGCCATGAACTCCTGTGCTAATCCTGAGGAACCGCCGAGCGACGGCAGATTGAAGTCCCCCAGGACAATGAGTCCGGGGAACTCCACCGCCAGCCCGGCCACCTCTTCGAGCAGCACAGGCAGGGCTGTTGACACGCAGCTGGGAGGCAGGTACGTGAGTAACAAGCCCACCTGAACCCCTAAGTCCAACTTCACAAGGAGTGACTCACAACCCGAGATCTCAGGAGCAATGAGTCTACGCAGATGGAGGCTCTCCCTGGCTACAATAGCCACTCCTCCCCCCCTTCCCTGGGGTCGAGGCTGGTGCCATATCTGAAACCCGGCTGGACATATTTCCGAGAGAGGCACCCCTCCCTCTGGGCCCAGCCAGGTTTCAGTAACACATGCCAGATCGGCCTCCTCATCCAGGATCAAATCCTGGATGAGGAGAGCTTTATTCACGACCGATCTGGCATTGAGTAGCAGCAGCTTGAGCCCAGGGCCCAGATTACACTCATCACCAGGGCTCCGGTTTGAGCTCACGGGACCGGAACAAGGGATCGCTATTAAATGGCCAAGTCCTCTATTGGCCAGGTTAAGGACAAGTACAGCTCACTCCTCCTCCCATTTCATCTTCGACTTTCTGAAAATGGTAAGCAAGAGAGGTCAGAGATTTATTGGGCCTCCCACACTGCCTCTGGCAACTCACCAGCACTGCTTCCTCACAGTCCACAGTCTTCTGCCAATGTTGTCCTCTTATGGCTTACTCACCAGCTACTGATTGCAACTACGTACTCCCAATTATTTGTCCTCTTTTTAAAGGAGGAATGAACCTGAAACCTGGCTGAAAAATGTGATTCTGTTTATCAAATGGTCACCTGAACCTCTCCGCTTGATCCCGTCCTCACTGTGTGCTCAGCAAAAAAGTAAACATCTCCCCACTTCCAGATAACCACATACCTGTAGAATTAGCCAAGCAATCCTTACACGCCCCCAAACAAAGGCAATGGATTAGATTATTAGAGTTGGAAGGGACCCTCTAGGTCAGTGATGGCGAACCTATGGCACGGGTGCCACAGGTGGCACATGGAGCCATATCTGCTGGCACACGAGCCGTTGCCCTAGCTCAGCTCCAATGTGCATGTGTGTGCCGGCCAGCTGGCTTTTGGCTCACACAGAGGCTCTGGGAGGGCATTTTTGGCTTCCAGAGAGCCTCCAGGGGCATGGGGGAGGGCGTTTTTGCACTCCCCCAGCTCCAGCAAAGCCTTTGGGGCCTGGGGAGGGTGAAAGACAAGCCTACTGGGCCCACCAGAAGTTGGGAAACAGGCCATTTCTGGTCCTCCAGAGGGCCTCCAGGGGGCAGGTGGAGCTGTTTTCATCCTCCCCAGGCATTGAATTATGGGTGTGGACACTCGGGAAGGTGTGATAGTGCGCGCACACATTCTTTCGGCACCTGAGGAAAATAAGGTTCGCCATCACTGCTGTAGGTCATCTGGTCCAGCCCCCTGCTCAAGCAGGAGTCCCTGCAACATTTCAGACAAATGGCAGTCCAATTTCCTCTTGAAAGTTTCAGGTGTTGGAGCTCTCACAACCTCCGTAGGCCAGCAGTTCCACTGGTGGATCGCTCTCATTGTCAGAAAGTTCCTCCTTATTTCCAGGTTGAATCTCTCCTTGGTCAGTTTCCATCCATTATTCCTTATCTGAATTGAATTGAATCTGACCTTTTTTTATACTTGCTCTATTCCCTGCTGCAGATCACAACAACTCGCCCTAGCCAACACCCCATGGCCAACTCCAACACAGGACATGTCACCATGCTCAATTCACTGTGGGACAACTCACAGCGGAACAATTCAAAAATCAAATTTAATAATTTGAAATAATCCAAAATATTTTTGTTTTTTGTTTCATTTTGTCCCTCCTTTAGATTAGATTAGATTAGATTAGATTGATTGGATTTACATGCCGCCCCTCTCCGCAAACTCGGGGCGGCTCAAAACAATGGTAAACAATACATAATAACAAATCCAATACCCACCAATCCAATTACAATTTTAAGCTAAAAAATTCATAAAAAAACAAACCCAGAATATTAAAAAACAAGCACACAATCAATCTAACACCAAAACAACATGGGCAAGGGGGAGATGTTTCAGTTCCCCCATGCCTGACGGCAGAGGTGGGTTTTAAGGAGTTTCCGAAAGGCAAGGAGGGTGGGGGCAACCCTAATCTCACGGGGGAGCTGGTTCCAGAGGGTCGGAGCCGCCACAGAGAAGGTTCTTCCCCTGGGTCCCGCTTTAGCCTCCCTTCTTCAATTATTATATTCTACCATTTCTTTGCTATTGTTATTAGTCTAACACTTGTTCCACAACAAATTGCCATGCTCGAATTGTTGGTGTTCCCCCACAAATTGCCAGTTGTTGGTGTTCCCCCTGCGGTGTCTGCTTCCCCACCTGGGCCCTGAGTCTGCTGGAGAGGTGAGGATGTCCGGAGACATTTGACTGGAGAAGAAGAGCAAGGCACGAGAGGGCTTTCCCTCTTCCTTTCCTCTTCCCAGGCACTGCACCCTGCTCACGTCTGGCTGCTTCGTTCAGTAAGGTGCTGCAGCTAATTTACGTGGGAAAGATAAACGGCGCCATAACACTCCGGTTATTACCCCTCAGCACTTTTACAGTGTTGCTGGCAATTAATTTAATTAAAACCCCTGTCCTGGATATAAAGACATTTCATAACTCACTGATTTAACAACTTTCAACCCCCAGCCCACTGCCTGGTCCTGCTGTCTGCAGTTCAGATGGGGCTGGGGGGGGGGGGGGGTTCGGGGTTCCTGAAGCACTAATGCCTAAGTCACTCGACACACCGAGCGCTGTGCTTCCCCAGACTTTCGGGCAAAATGTGTAGCAAGCGTGCTGTTTTATGTACACGCAGTAGCACAGAGTTAGTCCCCAACACAAAATGTGCAGGTGCGTAGAGTGCTCTCTCAATACACATGTTCACTTTCTAACAACCCAAATATGCAAATAAAAATTAAAAAAAAAACTCCCACTGAGAATCTGTGCTTCTGCAAACAGCGTATACCTAACATTTGGAAAGATTATGATATGCAATTATTTGGCAAAGTGATATGTCAAATCTTAAAGTATGCTTTAAAATAAACCTACAGTCCCTTCACTACGCATCAGATACTGATTTAGCTTTACTAGATTTAGCTGATTTAGATTTAGATTTAATGATTTAGCTTTACTAGATAAATGGTCAAAGCAATGGAAACTGCAGTTTAATGTTTCCAAATGTAAAATAATGCACTTGGTGAAAAGGAATCCTCAATCTGAGTACAGTATTGTATTGGCAGTTCTGTTTAGCAAAAACTTCAGAAGAGAAGGATTTAGGGGTAGTGATTTCTGACAGTCTCAAAATGGGTGAGCAGTGTGGTCGGGTGGTAGGAAAAGCAAGTAGGATGCTTGGCTGCAAAGCTAGAGGTATAACAAGCAGGAAGAGGGAGATTGTGATCCCCTTATATAGAGCGCTGGTGAGACCACATTTGGAGTACTGTGTTCAGTTCTGGAGACCTCACCTACAAAAAGATATTGACAAAATTGAACGGGTCCAAAGACGGGCTACAAGAATGGTGGAAGGTCTTAAGCATAAAACGTATCAGGAAAGACTTAATGAACTCAATCTGCATAGTTTGGAGGACAGAAGGAAAAGGGGGGACATGATCGAAACATTTACAGTGATCCCTCGATTTGCGCGTTCTCGATTAGCGCGAAACGCTGCAACGCGGTTTTTCAAAAAATATTAATTAAAAAATAAGTCCGCGTTTTTTTTGCTATACCACGGTTTTTCCCACCCGATGACGTCATACGTCATCACCAAGAGTCACTTCTCTGTCTCTTTCTCTTTCTTTCCTGTCACTATGCTTCAATCATTTTCTCATTTCTCTTTTTTCTCCCCTTTTTTCTATCATTTCTCTCTCTCTTTCTTCCTCTCTCACACTCTCTTCCTCCCTTCTCTCTCCCCCCCTCCACTTGCCCACGAGAAGAAAAAAAGCAACCTCTGCCGGGCAGCTCCCCTTGTGCCCCCGCTTTGTGCCTGCCTCTTTTGGGGATTTTTTTTTCTTTTCTTTTTTGCGCTGGCGGCGGGAGCTGTTGGGGAGGGCTCTGCCGGGAAGGCCTCTCAGCTGCAGAGCCGAATGGGGGCGGAGGCAACAGCGGAGCCCGGCGCTGGGGCCATGCGAGGCTGTTCATCCAGGGGGGCGTGGACTGGCAAGTCGCCCTCCTTTCTCTCTCTTTCTCAAGATCGCTTGCCGCTTGCCTATTGCAGCGAAGGAGGCGAAGCAAGGCTCCAAGCTGCAAAGCGGCAAGCGATCTTGGGGTTTCCCCTTTGCCTGGGTGGCGGGAAGACCAAGGGAAGGTTCCTTCAGCCGCCCAACACCTGATCCGCTCCGCAGCGCGGCAGCAGCGAGGAGCCGAAGATGGGGTTTCCCCTTTGCCTTTACCCCATCTTCGGCTCCTCGCTGCTTCCGCGCTGCGGAGCAGATCAGCTGTTGGGCGGCTGAAGGAATCTTCCCTTGGTCTTCCCCGCCGCCCACACGCAAACTCCACCATCTGCGCATGTGCGGCCATGAAAAAAATGGCGCACATGCGCAGATGGTGGTTTTTACTTCCGCATCCAGTATAACGCGGAAATCGGTTAGCGCGGGAGGTCTTGGAACGTAACCCCCGCGCTAACCGAGAGATCACTGTAAATATATTAAAGGGTTAAATAAGGTCCAGGAGGGAAGTGTTTTTAATAGGAAAGTGAACACAAGAACAAGGGGACACAATCTGAAGTTAGTTGGGGGAAAGATCAAAAGCAACATGAGAAAATATTATTTTACTGAAAGAGTAGTAGATCCTTGGAACAAACTTCCAGCAGACGTGGTATATAAATCCACAGTAACTGAATTTAAACATGCCTGGGATAAACATATATCCATCCTAAGATAAAATACAGAAAATAGTATAAGGGCAGACTAGATAGACCATGAGGTCTTTTTCTGCCATCAGACTTCTATGTTCTATGTTTCTACGCCAAGTCCACTCCTGAATTACACAATCTCCCTACATAAACACACACTGTACATCTTCTTGATCTATGTAGTGCTGGGCAATTTCCCTCAAGGCAAAACCATCATCTTATAGGAAACCACTTTATTTGTTCCATTTACCTTTCTGCTCCCTCCCCTGATACCACATTACGGCAATAATGTACAATATGTCCTTTTCCCCCAGCAAAAAGCCTCCTGCATTTGGAACACGGAAACCACGCTTGGCAATGCAAGGCTGCCTTTGCAGAGGCCCGTGCTTTTAAACCTTACATGCGAAGTGAATTTAGCAGCCTTTAAAACGAGCCATTCAGTTTTGTCACAAAAGCTAATGCACACAATCTACCATGCTGGCACAAATAATCATCCATGTTGAGAAAGACCTCTAAACAGGAGTGCAAAGGCACTGAGGCTACAGAAGTAGATGAGGAGATGTCAAACAGGACGAGGAGGGCGAGGAAGCACGAGGGGAATTTACACGCGAACAGCTAAAAAGCAGTTGTGGGCATACAAGAGACATGCAAATGGGGACCTGGAGCAAGGGCCATAGAAACATGCTGAAAAGGTCAGGACTGAGCATCACTGGCCAAGATACAGAATAGCAGGGAAGGAGGAACTCAGATAGCAAGTTGCTTCACAAGTTAGCTGTGAAAGAGCCAAAGGAGACTGCATTGCTGGAGCAAAGCAGCAGAATATTTATTTTATCAGGAGGAAAATGTATTTTCCCTTCAGCCAGTAGATTATTCAACACCTGGAGAAGTGTGTGACATTTATTGGTAAGACAAGAGAAGAGCTTTCTCTATCCAGTGAGTTAGGTGGAAAAATGAAAATGTCCACTTAATTGGAAATAAAACTTTATGTTGGGCAAGCTGGGGATTAAGATGCAAGAAAACGAAGGCATGGAAAGTCTCTGTTCTGTCGGGCTCTCTGGTAGACTCCTCCCAAAAATTCACAGGTACAAATTTCAGACACACACACGTTTGAAAATTCAAAACAATGTTCCTTATAATGAAAAGTCACATAAACTAAGCCCTCTTTTGGTATAGCAAAGAGCACTCGTCTCCAAACAAACTGGTAATTTGTACAAATCCCTTATTAGTTCTGTGATACTTAGCTTGCAGCTGTGAGGCAATTCACAGTCCTTCTTCTTTCACAAAGTGACACACACTTTGCTCTGGTTTAGTTTCAAAGCGGGGAAAAATCAGCACACAAAAGGTCAAAGTCAATAAAGCAGTCACGAAACACAACGATCAGATAATCCTCCACAATGGCCAAACCCACAGGCTGCTATTTATAGCAGCCTCACTAATTCCCACAGCCCCACCCAACCACAGGTGGCCTCATTTTCTTTGATAATAATCTCTCAATTCTTGTTGCCTATGCATCGCTCTCCGCAAGCGTGGCTGTATCATTAACTCTTGTTCTGAATCCAAGGAGGAGCTAGATAATTGATCTTCTTCTGAGCTGTCTGCCACACTCTCCTCCTCCCTGTCACTCATGTCTTCTTGGTCAGAGGAGCCTTCATCAGCAGATTCCACCGGGGGGGGGGGCAAAACAGGCCTGCAGCATGTGGATGTCTCCCCCACATCCACAGTCCTTGAGGCAGGAGCTGGGCCAGAGCTAACCACAACAGTCTCTAAGCAAAGATTCAAAACAGGCAGTTAGCTGAAAAGAAGAAATACAAAGGGAGGGTAAGTAGAGAGCGAGAAGAGGAAGGAAAACAAAGGGACAAAGGGGCTAATAAGAAATGCCAGTCCAAAGAAATTCCACAGCAATTAATGTCAAGGAAGGTGAAGCCTACAAACCGGAAGGGAGATTACTCAGAAGTCTCCAGCTCTATATATCTCACATATTTGCCAAGGGCTTCTTTAATTCATCCAATTTTTGGAATTCGCCCAATGGCCTGAACCAGGGGGAGGCCAAGCTGGCTCTTCTATGACTTGTGAACTTCAACTCCCAGAATTCCTGGGCCAATCATGCTAGCTCAGGAATTCTGGGAGTTGAAGTCCACATGTCATACAAGAGCCAACTTGGCCTATCCTTGGCCTGAACCATAAATTGAACATACAGACTACGTTTTGCAAAACAGATTAGACCAAAATTCAGTTGACTAGTTCAGTGTTTCCCAACCTTGGCAACTTGAACATATTTGGACTTCAACTTCCAGAAATCCCCAGCCAGCGAATGCTGGCTGGGGACTTCTGGGAGTTGAAGTCCAGATATCTTCAAGTTGTCAAGATTGGGAAACACTGGACTAGTTCGTGATTCCAATGTTTTGTGCAAACAGAGTTAAAATCTCTAAAGCAGACACAGTGAGTTATCTAGCAAGCCGTATTCCCTCCTGGGAACCTTCTACTGCTTCTACATAAACATAGAAGATAAGAAAATTGAGAATGTAAGCTACTCGCTATCTGCAAACAGGCATGGAAGGCTGATTCGAAGATTGGGGGATCCAGGCCCGAGAACTCAGTGGCATTGAGGTGTTAGGTGCAGGTTCTATATGTTGTCAGCCATCTTGACTACTTGCCAGAAAGAAAGATGGAGGTTCGGCAGTTATCATAATACAGTGTTCCCTTGATTTTTGCGGGTTCAAACTTCGCGGAAAGTCTATACCACGGTTTTTCAAAAATATTAATTAAAAAATACTTCGTGGATTTTTTCCCCTATACCACGGTTTTCCCCACTCGATGACGTCATATGTCATCGCCAAACTTTCGTCCTCTTTTAATAAATATTTTTTAAAATAAACTAATAAATAAACATGGTGAGTAATAATCTAAATGGTTGCTAAGGGAATTGGAAATTGCAATTTAGGGGTTTAAAGTGTTAAGGGAAGGTTTGTGATACTGTTCATAGCCAAAAATAGTGTATTTACTTCCGCATCTCTACTTCGCGGAAATTTGACTTTCGCGGGCGGTCTCGGAATGAATCCCCCGTGAAAAGCAAGGGAACACTGTATTGGGATTTGGCATAAATCCCTAAGGGAGTCCAAGCTGCAAAAAGTGGGAAGAAAAAAGCAGGGTCTGAATCCATATTTATTTGCTAGTCACGTTTGACGCATTAATAACCTACAATCAAGAAGTCAACGACCCAAGTGTATTCCCACATGTAACAGCTTCTTCACTAGGCTGTTATTCTTAACATATCCTAACAAATATGACAATCAGAAATTTTGCCCTAAGTTTATTTTAAGGTACGGAGCAGCTAAAGGAGAAACAACATTTGCTGCAAGGGAGGGAGGAAAAAATGAACCCAATATTTCCCTCTCCAGAACTGCCATTTATTTTGGGAATATCTAATCACAAAACTGCTAATTGCGCAATGAGTTTTACCTCTTTTTTGGCCCTTGCCGCACGGGTGACTGGTCCAATGACTATTTATAAACGCGCCATCTTGCACAGAGCACCTGACTGCCGATTAACAAGCCCTCAGCCCTTTTTCCTATTTGTAGGAAGAAATTTGCTCACTTCTGTATTAACTGTTGTCTTTTTTTTTTAAAAGAAAACTGTCTTTAACGGCTGCCTTTCCCTAGTGTGCTCTTGAAGCACTGCTGTGTGCATCAAGTCCCTTATGTGTGTGGTTGCACACTTGCATCCCCCCCACTTTTTTTTTACAGAATTGTCGTTTCAGGGACATTTTTTGCGCAGGTATATTTTTCCCCTGGCTTCCTTGTAGCCTGCAAGCTCCCCTACTGTGCTCACTCAGCCACCAGAAGAAAAACAAGTAGCAAATTACAGCAAGGGTTTTGCCCTGGTTGATTATGAGGGGGATAAATTATGCCAGCGCTAGGAAAGGACACATACAAATATTGCATTACGGATTTTGACGATGTTGTCCAAAGAATCTACGTTTCTTCAATGTGGTAGAAGAATTCCTCCTTGCTATTCCACACACCAGTCTGTTTCTTTTTTTTTTAATTAATTTTTATTGTAATTCTTTAAAAACATAACAACCAAATATAGACAAACATTTACAAAGTACAAAAACAAAACAAAAAGACATGGAAGTAGTTAATATAAAGACATTTAATAACAGAAGAAGTTATATTTTCCCTCCTTTCATGATGATGTAAATTATACATTGTTATCGAAACATTTAACATAACATAAATGATCGAAACATTTAAATATGTCAAAGTGTTAAATAAGGTTCAGGGGGGGAGTGTTTTTAATAGGAAAGTGAACACAAGAACAAGGGGACACAATCTGAAATTAGTTGGGGGAAAGAGCAAAAGCAACATGAGAAAATATTATTTTACTGAAAGAGTAGTAGATTCTTGGAACAAACTTCCAGCAAAAGTGGTTGGTAAATCCACAGTAACTGAATTTAAACATACCTGGGATAAATAAACATATATCCATCCTAAGATAAAACACAGGAAATAGTATAAGGGCAGACTAGATGGATCATGAGGTCTTTCTCTGCCGTCAGACTTCTATGTTTCTATCTGTAATGATGTTGTTTCTTTTTGTTGTTGTTTTTGTTGTTGTTTTGTTTCAGTCTATTTCATTAGCAGGAATTTTTGAAGGGGTGGGGGAGAGGAAATTCACTATCTGAATTTTTTCAGAAACGGAAAAGCAAAATGACTCCAAATGTAATCCCCAACGTACCACAAAAAAATTCAGCCCAAAATTTCTGTTGCTCAGTGAGACAGTTCTTAAATGAGTTTTGCCCCATTTTATGCCTTTTTTTTTTTGTGCTACATTTGTTAAGTGAATCGCTGCAGTTGTTAAATTAGTATAGCTGTGGGGTACTGCCCCCGAAGGACTATACCAACCCTACCCCCCAGCAGAACGGGTTCACAATCTGGGTCTCCTCCTAGACTCACAGCTGAGATTGGACCAACATTTGACAGCTGTAGTTAGGGGCACCTTTGCACAAGTGCACCAATTGCGACCATATTTGAATCAGGAGTCACTCATTTTCTCACGGTCACTCATGCCCTTGTCACCTCATGATTAGATTATTGCAACACGCTCTACATGGGACTATCCCTGAAGAGCGTTCAGAGATTACAGCTGGTCCGCAATGCAGCCGCACGAGCTGTTGTGGTGCGCCTAGGTACACACACTCTACACCAACTCTCCATGAGCTGCACTGGCTTCCAATCGGTCTCTGGGCACAATTCAAGATGTTGGTTAATGCCTTTAAAGCCCTACATGGCTTAGGACCAGACTATCTTTGGGACCGCCTTCTACTGCAAAGCTCCCAGCAACCAGTAAGAGCCCACAGAGTTGATGTTCTCTGGGTCTCATCAGCTAAACAATGTTGGCTGGTGGGCCAAGGGGGAGAGCCTTCTAGCCTTCTCTCTGGCAGCTCCGGCTCTCTGGAACCAGATATCTCCTGAGATCTGGACTACTCCCACTCTACTGTCTTTCCAGAAAGCTGTAAAGACCTGGCTTTTTTGGCAAGCCTGGGGCTTGTGACTGGATGGTGCCCTATTAAGATCTGGTCATAAAGGGTACGTATGGTTTTTTTTACTGTCGGTTTCAAATTGTTTTTTTTAATGCTTAATATTAATATTGTATATCTTGGGATTGTGAGCTGGTGAGAGTCCTTATGATGTTGGGCGGCCTACAAATGGAAATTTATTTATTTATTTATTTATTTATTTATTTATTTATTTATTTATTTATTTATTTATTTATTTATTTATTTATTTATTTATTTATTTATTTATTTATTTATTTATTTATTTATTATTTGGATTTGTATGCCGCCCCTCTCTGAAGACTCGGGGCGGCTCACAACAAGTGAAAACAAATCGTAAATAATCCAATTAATTAAAATATTTAAAGATTAAAAAAAAACCATATACTAACAGACACACACACAAGCATACCATGTATAAATTAAACGTGCCCAGGGGAAGATGTTTAATTTCCCCATGCCTGACGGCAAAGGTGGGTTTTAAGGAGTTTACAGAAGGCAGGAAGAGTAGGGGCAGTTCTGATCTCCGGGGGGAGTTGGTTCCAGAGAGCCGGTGCCGCCACAGAGAAGGCTCTTCCCCTGGGGCCCGCCAACTGACATTGTTTAGTTGACGGGACCCGGAGAAGGCCCACTCTGTGGGACCTAATCGGTCACTGGGATTCGTGCGGCAGAAGGCGGTCTCGGAGATATTCTGGTCCGATGCCATGAAGGGCTTTAAAGGTCATAACCAACACTTTGAATTGTGACCGGAAATTGATCGGCAGCCAATGCAGACTGCGGAGTGATGGTGAAACATGGGCATACCTGGGTAAGCCCATGACTGCTCTTGCAGCTGCATTCTGCACGATCTGAAGTTTCCGAACACTTTTCAAAGGTAGCCCCATGTAGAGAGCATTACAGTAGTCGAATCTCGAGGTGATGAGGGCATGAGTGACTGTGAGCAATGAGTCCCGGTCCAGATAGGGCCGCAACTGGTGCACCAGGCGAACCTGGGCAAACGCCCCCCTCGCCACAGCTGAGGGATGGTTTTCTAATGTGAGCTGTGGATCGAGGAGGACGCCCAAGTTGCGGACCCTCTCTGAGGGGGTCAGTAATCCCCCCCCCCAGGGTAATGGACGGACAGATGGAGTTGTCCGTGGGAGGCAAAACCCACAGCCACTCCGTCTTATCCGGGTTGAGCTTGAGTCTGTTGACACCCATCCAGGCCCCAACGGCCTCCAGGCACCGGCACATCACTTCCACCGCTTCGTTGACTGGGCATGGAGTGGAGATGTAAAGCTGGGTATCATCGGCATATTGATGATACCTCACCCCATGTCCTTGGATGATCTCACCCAGTGGTTTCATGTAGATGTTAAACAGCAAGGGGGAGAGGACCGACCTCTGAGGCACCCCACAAGGGAGAGACCTCGGAGTCGACCTCTGACCCCCCACTAACACCGACTGCGACCGGCCAGAGAGGTAGGAGGAGAACCACTGAAGAACAGTGCCTCCCACCCCCAACCCCTCCAACCGGTGCAGAAGGATACCATGGTAAATAAGTA
Organism: Erythrolamprus reginae; assembly: GCF_031021105.1. Classification (NCBI taxonomy): domain Eukaryota; kingdom Metazoa; phylum Chordata; class Lepidosauria; order Squamata; family Dipsadidae; genus Erythrolamprus; species Erythrolamprus reginae. The sequence goes on from NC_091951.1 coordinate 100,264,722, forward strand.
AATAAGTAAGTAAATAAGTAAATAAGTAAGTAAGTAAATAAGTAAATAAGTAAATAAGTAAGTAAGTAAGTAAGTAAGTAAGTAAGTAAGTAAATAAGTAAATAAGTAAATAAGTAAATAAGTAAATAAGTAAATAAGTAAATAAGTAAATAAATAAATAAATAAGTAAGTAACTAAATAAGTAAATAAGTAAATAAGTAAGTAAATAAGTAAGTAAGTAAGTAAGTAAGTAAGTAAATAAATAAATAAATAAATAAATAAATAAACAAATAAATAATAACAGGGTTGCTAAGTGAATCTGGCTTTCCCCGTTGACTTTGTTTTGTTAAAAGACTGCAAAAGGGGATCACATGAACCCCGGAAGACTACAAACATCATAAATATGAACCGGTTGTCAAGCATCTGAATTTTGATCACACGACTATAGAGTTGCTGCAACGGTCGTAAGTCTGAAAAAGGGTCACAAGTCACATTTTTCAGTGAGGTTGTAACTTTGAATGGTCACTAAGTGAACTGTTGTACAAGGATTTCCTATAGCAGTGATGGCGAACCTTTTTTTTCCTCGGGTGCTGAAAGAACATGTGTGCATGCTATTGTGCATGCGCAAGTGCCCACACCCTTAATTCAGTGCCTAGGGAGGACGAAAACAGCTTCCCCCACCCCCCGGGGCCCTCTAGAGACCAAAAACGACATGTTTCTCAACTTCTGGTGGGCCCAGTAAACTCGTGTTTCTCCTTCCCTAGGCTCCAAAGGCTTCCTTGGAGCCAGCGGGAGGGTAAAAATACCCTCCCCCATCCCTCTGGAGGCTCTCTGAAAGCTAAAAATGCCCTCCCAGAGCCTCTGCATGAGCCAAAAATCAGCTGGCTGGCACACACATGCATATTGGACCTGAGCTAGGGCAACGGCTCATGTGCCAGCAGATATGGCTCCGTGTGTCAGCTGTGGCACCCGTGCCATAGGTTTGCCATCACTGACCTATAGTCTCTTGAAGTAATAATCAATGGCTGCCACTTATTCCTACAGATTTTTTGATGCATCAGCTAAGAGGCTCAGATTCTACATGGATGGTTATAGATAAAAATGACTCGCAATCCATCTGTCAAAGGTAGGTAAAACCTGAACTTGTATCCCTATTCACGTATGAAACGCAATGTCGACATTGCACATGTGGGCTTTTTTCATAGCCCTACTGCATCATCAGCTGCAGAACTAACAGGCACGGCATACATAATCTAGTTTTTTCATGGATTTATTTCACGTTTGCGTAGGCTGCATGTGTGGAAACATCGGAACTTGTCTAATGTTTAATAGAACCCCCCCCCCCCCCAAGATCTGGCAGTGCAAGGGATGCAGACAGAACATGGCCTGCAGATTTTCTGCCGAAATCCATTCCCGGATCAATAGATTCCGTAGCATAATTCTCACACATAGTGGTGATAGCTGTACATCTGGCAGTACATCTCTAGTTGCTGTTGTTGTTTTTAGAATAACTCTGTAAGCTACATATATGCAAATTCCTGAAAGCAATTAAATTATATATGCATAGAATAATCAAGATTTATATAAGTTGTTTCTATTACAGAATGTAGCTTTTTAATCAATGGTAAAGGCCACCCACTCTCCAAGTTGATAGCACTGTAACAAATGGGTTGGCAATAACCCATCCTTTTACAGAACCGAGTCTTACCCACTACAAGAGCCCTCCCTAATCTGATGCCAGCCAAATATCCAGTGCTAGCTGGAGTGGATGTTATTCTTTCAAATATTCTGAGGTCACCTGGTTGGATAAAAATGTGCTGGAATATTTGAATCAGACACTTCCAGTGACATGCCTCAAATTATGAGTGAACCGAATGCCAAGAACGTGCAGCACTCCAAACCCCTTCTTCTAGGTATCCCTTAGTCAAGGCACTATCTTGGTCTGTTCCTTTTCTATGAATGCCAAATCCAGAGCAGTAAGAATTATTTCTCTATGGAACAAATGAGGCTGGGGCTAAACCCTCTGCATGACCCTGGAATTATGATATTGTGCCAGATTGGCCCCCCATTTATTGCTACTGACACTTTGGCCACCATCTGAACCCTGAGTGAGCCAGCAGGCACTATTATTGGTCTTGGGAATTGTGTCCTAGGAATATCAATATTATTTGTTCACTGTAGAATGGAATGGAGCAACGTTTGACTCTCAAGCTAAATAATATGGTCCAATAGAGATGTCTGGGAGAAGGAATGGTGCAGGGAGTGACCGGCAACTAGAATGGGACAACTTGCCACGGTCAACTTGCCACGGCCAATTTGTTGTGTCTGGTTCACTGCGGGACAACTCACCATGGCCAATTCACAATGTCGCCTGGCGGGACCCAGGGGAAGAGCCTTCTCTGTGGCGGCCCTGGCCCTCTGGAACCAACTCCCCCCAGAGATTAGAACTGCCCTCACCTTCCTTGCCTTTCGTAAACAACTTAAAACCCACCTCTGCCGCCAGGCTTGGGGGAATTGAGATCCTCTTTCCCCCTAGGCCTTTACAATTCTATGCATGGAATGTATGTATGTATGTTTGGTTTTTATATTAATGGATTTTTAATCATTTCTAATACCAAATTACTATTGTACACTGTTTTATTGTCGCTGTTAGCCGCCCCGAGTCTCCGGAGAGGGGCGGCATACAAATGAATGAATGAATGAATGAATGAATGAATGAATGAATAAATAAATAAATAAATAAATAAATAAATAAATAAATAAATAAATAAATAAATAAATTCACCCTGGGACAATTCTGTGGGAAAATTAAACAATTCAGTATAATTATTCAAAATAATTTATAAAACCTTTTAATTTTTTTTTCATTTTCATTTCATTTTGTTCCTCCTTTGGCATCCTTTTTAAAAATGATTTTATTCCACTATTTCTTCGATAGTAGTGTAACTCTTGTCCTGCAATGAGTTGGCCATGGTGAGTTGGCTGATGACGGGTTAGCAAAACTCTTCTGAGTCCCTAAATTCAGGGTAAGTGCCTGAAAATACCAAGCCAACACCATCCTTTTGGAAGTTCATGCACTATCTAGTCAATTAGCATATCAGAGCAACTATAGGGAGACATGATTTCAAATCACTGGAAGCCAAATTGATGGAGAATTTAGGATATGGAAACCACATGGCCACAAACCACAATAGACCCATAGCTCAACTGAGTGTCATTGCTGAATTTGGACCATTGGTTTTTTTTCCACTTTGAAGCAGGAAGGAAACATTTAAATGCAGGGTATGAGGCTTAAAACAGACTTTAACAAAAACATAAAAGCCAATGTCCCCAAACTATAAAAATATTTTTATGGAGAAAAACAGAATAGCAATAGCACTTAGACTTACATACCATTTCACAGTGCTTTACAGCAGTGTTTCCCAACCTTGGCAACTTGAAGAGATCTGGACTTCAACTCCCAGAATTCCCCAGCCAGCGAATGCTGGCTGGGGAATTCTGGGAGTTGAAGTTCAGATCTCTTCAAGTTGCCAAGGTTGGGAAACACTGCTTCACAGCCCTCTCTAAGCAGTTTACAGAGTCAGCATATTGTCCCCAACAATCTGGGTCCTCATTTTACCGACCTTGGAAGGATGGAAGGCTGAGTCAACCTTGAGCTCGACAGGATCGAACTCCTGGAGTGGGCAGTGAGCTACCCTGCAATACTGCATTGCACAGCAGGGGTTTGGACTAGAACGCCAAAGCCACGCCATGCCTTGCTTCTACATAACTTCCTACCCATTTTGCCTTATTTTCTCACCCTCTGTTAACCCACCCCATCCCAACGTCTCAATGAATTGAATTTATTAGGTTTGTCTGCCGCCCCTCTCTGAAGACTCGCCGCGTCTCACAACAAGACAGCAATACAATACAATACAAATCTAACGTTAAATTTTGAACTAAATTAAAATACATGTATAAAAAACCCATTAACTACACAGTCATACACACTCGGTCCAGCTGATCAATACAGGGGTCAGAGAAAAATGTGGGGGAGGTTAATCCCCCCACGCCTGGCGGCAGAGATGGGTCTTTAGCACGGTGGGCCCCCTTGCATCAGGGAGCCAGATGAGGACCTGAAGGGACCGGGTTCAAATACTGTTCTAGCCACAGAGCTAAGCAGGAACCTTGGGCGTATCTGTCGAGACACTTGCCAGCTACACTATGAATAATTTGAAGAGAGCGTGGAATTTTAAAAGGTAATAAATACATTGCTTCTCATTCTTTAGAAGACATTTAATTTCCTTAGCAACCTCCCTTCCCCCTTGCCCCACAGAACTAAATGAATAAATGGTCCCCAGATTGATAGAAACGAGGGGATTTTTATCCAATCTTACCCGCACATCACTCAGGACTGGAGCAAAGCATAGCCCCCCCATTCCATTCTGGGAAACAACTAGGCAGGCTTCCCTGGAGCTAAATAACTCAGGGGGATACATCCTCAGACCTAAAGCCCCTTTTGTGGCAGAGCCCCAGTTCCCCTGCTTTATCATTCCCAGTAGAGCTGCTGGGAGGGGGAGGGAAGTCCCTTGTGACAGTCCCCACCTGTTGGAACTAATTAGCCCTCAACCCATTTAATTGCCCGCTGTCCTTGTAATTACCATCTTGTTTCTCTCTATGAGCACAACAGGAGCTTGGGGGCTGCCTTGATTTTTGTGTTTCCTTGTCAGCTCATTATCTTTCCAGCCCCTTTAATAGTTGGGGATGTGGCTGGGAGGAGTGTGTCTGTTTGTGTACTGGAGGGAGAGAGGGGAGGGCTGGCAGGGAAGCAAATCTCTCTGTTTTAGGAGTTGACAGCAACCTGGCCAGGATGCTGCCCTTGTTGTTGCTGCTGCCGCCGCCTTTCCTTGTGATAACAGGTGCAAGAGGCAGGACATTCTTTTCGGGCCTCTCAGCAGTGGCCCAGGGCCAGGGATAGGCAAAGCTGGCTCTTCTACGACTTGTGTGGACTTCAACTCCCTGAATTCCTGAGCCAATCAGGCTTGTTCAGGAATTCTGGGAGTTGAAGTCCACAAGTCATAGAAGAGCCAACTTTGCCTACCCCTGGCCCTAGGTATTGAACTCATAGTGGATGCAGGTGGAAATTTTATTTATTTATTTATTAGATTTGTATGCTGCCCCTTCCCGGAGACTCAGAGTGGCTCACAACAACAAAACACAGTACAAATCTAATGATTAAAAACAGTTTAAAAACCTTAATATAATGGGGGAACTGAGACATCTTGCCCAGGCCTATATAGTTTATGTATGGTATCTTGTGTGTATGGCTTTTAAATTTTGGGTTTTTAGTTTTTTAAATACTAGATTTGTATTGTGCATTGTTTTCTACTATTGCTGTGAGTCGCCCCGAGTCTGCGGAGAGGGGCAGCATACAAATTTAATTAATTAATAATAATAATAACAACAACAACAACAACAACAACAGTCATACATCCCAAACAAACCATACATAAAATGGAACGGCCCAGGGGAATCAATTTCCCCATGCCTGATGGCAGAGGTGGGTTTTTATGAGTTTGCGAAAGGTAAGAAGGGTGGGGGCAATCCTGATCTCCAGGGGGAGTTTCTTCCAGAGTGTCAGGGCCACCACAGAGAAGGCTCTTCCCCTGGGTCCTGCCAGATGACATTGTTTAGTCGATGGGACCTGGAGAAGGCCGGTGGGACCTAACCGGTCGCTGGGATTTGTGCGGCAGAAGGCGGTCCCGGAGATATTCTGGTCTGATGTCATGAAGGGCTTTATAGGTCATAACCAACACTTTGAATTGTGACTGGAAACTGATCGACAACCAATGCAGACTGCGGAGTGTTGGTGTGACATGGGCATATTTGGGAAAGCCCATGATTGCTCTCGCAATCTGCGAGAGAGCATTACAGTAGTAAGCCAATGTTACAAAGTTATTGTACACAATGTTGTACAATATTGTATTACAATGTAAGCCAATGTTACAAAGTTATTGTAAGATTACAATAACAATCCTCAGAGTTGGAAGGAAGCTTGGAGATTTTCAAGTCCAACTCCCTGCTCAAGCTGGAGACCCTATACCACTTCAGACAAATGGTTGTCCAACCTCTTCTAAAAACCTCCAGTGTGCCACATCACACACATAAATCGAGCTCTGATTCAGAGAATTGGACTGGAGCTTGATTTATCTCTCAGGTGCTATTTCGAATGCTGACACCGTGTTGGAGAATTCACAACTTCTGGAGGCAAGGCGTTCCACTGATTAATTGTTCTAATTGTTAATTTCGCCTTCAGGTGCTTTGGAAACTAGGTAGAACCCTCATCTTTGTGGCAGCCCCTGAGATATTGGAATATCTTGCTAACCTGTTATCCCTGGTCCTTCTTTTCATTAAACTAGACACGCCCAATTCCTGCACTCATTCTTCTGTCTCCATCTTTGTTGAACTCTGAACTCTTCCTAGAGCCTCAATATTTATATATATATATTGTGAACAAAACCAGATTTAACATTCCAAAGGGTGGTCTTACTAAGGCATTACAAAGCAGTGCTAAACTTTACACGAACTTGATTTTATCCCTCTGTTAATGCAGCCTAGGACTGCATTGGCTTTTTTGGCCATAACAGCACACTGTTGGTTCATATTTAAGTTATTGTCCATTAGGACTCCAAGATCCCTCCAACAGTTACTATTACCTATTCTATACCTGTGCATTTGTTTTTTTTCTTGCCTAAATATGGAACCTTACTTTTCTCACCATTTAATTTCATTTTGTTAGATAAGGTTCAGCATTCAAGTCTGTCAATATCATTCTGTATTCTCTGTGTCTTTTGGAATGTTGGTTATTCCTGCGTATTGTCTGCAAATTTGAGGAGTTCCCCTTCTATCCCCTCAAACGAATCTTGCCTCTTCCCTTTTCTTCCTTCTCCCTCCCTTTTCTTTCTAGAGAAGTCGGGGGGGTCCTTTCTAGGATTCTTTCTCAATCTCTATCTCTCTCTTGGATTCAGATTTAGTTTGTCTAGACCAGTGTTTCCCAACCTTGGCAACTTGAAGATATTTGGACTTCAACTCCCAGAATTCCCCAGCCAGCAAATGCTGGCTGGGGAATTCTGGGAGTTGAAGTCCAGATATCTTCAAGTTGCCAAGGTTGGAAACACCGGTCTAGACAGGTGCTCTTCCATCTCCCAGGTTATTCACACAGCCCATTATAGCCAACCTTCTGCATCAGAACCACCTGTGATAGTTAAGCAGCTGCTGGGCTGACAGGAAAGATTGCACCAGAAAGACACATGGATAGGGGAACAACAGATAGTTTGGTCTTGAGAAGCAGTAGTACCTAACATATGCCTTATCTTGCACTTCATTAAAAGTGTTTCATGGGAAACAGACAACTTAACTTAGATTTTTCACAAAGAGGTGACCTTCTGTATCTTTTGCTGTTCTGATTATATCTCTTTTCAGTCAGTGTCTACTGAGGAATAGGCACTTAAGCTTTGAGACTGGATCATGCAGACACTCTAGCTCAGGGGTCTCCAACCTTGGCAACCTGAAGACTTGTGGACTTCAACTCCCAGAATTCTCCCAGCCTTTGCTGGCTGAGGAATCCTGGGAATTGAAGTCCACAAGTCTTAAAGTTGTCAATGTTGGAGAGCCCTGTTCTAGCTAGTTAGATGTAGCATTATCCTCTCTTAAAAGAGGCTGGTGATTAGGCATTTTTTCTTTGTTCAAGGCTTGCCTTCTTCCAGTCAGGAATGAGAATAGAGACTCAGGCAGAGAGACAGAGGAAGATGGGAGAAAGCTCCATTTGAAAACAACACAGGAGGAAATGATGGCAAAAGACTTAAGATCCTGAGGTATCACCAGAAGCTCTTAAACCATATAGCCAAATATTTTGGGGTTTGTTAGTTAGTTAGTTAGTTTGTTGGTTTGTTGGTTTGTTAGTTAGCTTGTTTTAGCTTGTTAGCTTGTTAGTTTGTTAGTTTGTTAGTTAGTAGGTTAGTCAGTCAGTTGTTTGTTTGCTTGTTTGTTTTATTTATATGCCACCCCACTCCGAGGACTCGGGGCAACTTACAACATGTAAAAAACAATGAAAACATCTTAAATCTAATTTAAAACATACTAATTTAAAACCCAAGTTTATTTCAAATCAATCACTCCTATTCACACACCAAACATACATTTCATTCATTGGCCAGGGGGCAGTAATTAATAGCCCCTAGCCTGACGGCACAAGTGAGTCTTCAGACACTTGCGGAAGGTGAGGAGAGTAGGGGCAGTGCAAATATCTTTGGGGGAGCTGGTTCCAGAGGGGCAGGGCCCCCACAGAGAAGGCTCTTCCCCACCAAGCGACATTGTCTAGTTGACGGGACCTGGTGAAGGCTGACTCTGTGGCACCTCACCAGTTGTTGAGATTCATGTGGCAGGAGACGGTGCCGTAAGTCTGAGATAGAAAGAAGTCACCTCATATGAGGTTTTTTTTATTTTTTTATTTATTTATTTATTTATTTATTTATTTATTTATTTATTTACTTACTTACTTACTTACTTACTTACTTACTTACTTACTTACTTATTTACTTACTTACTTATTTAGTCTAATACACAATACACATTGAAGAGAATAGACAAGTAGTAATATATATAAAGAAAAGGATAGAAGAAAAGATATAAAAATAGGGGAGAACATATTTGAAAGGAAGAAAAGATATATGAGATAAAGGAGAGACAATTGGACAGGGGATGAAAGGCACACTGGTGCACTTACGTACGCCCCTTACTGACCTCTTAGGAACCTGGAGAGGTCAATCGTGGACAGTCTAAGGGAAAAATGTTGGGGGTTAGGGGTTGACACTACTGAGTCCAGTTCTCAGCAGGAATGAAAAATTAAGATTCTAAAATTGCATATTTGGAGGTTTAAACATAAAATGCACTTCCATTTTAAAACCAAAGAATTCTTGGCAGCAATGAAAAGTTTGATTAACAGATTATCAGAGTTGCAAGGGACCTTCCAGGTCATCTAGTCCAAGCAGGACACCCTATATTTGCCTCTACCTAGGATCGAACTCACAACCTCCGCCTTAGGAAAGATTTCTCCACTTTGATATCTTATGTTGTGCCTAATGTAATCCTTTTGCATATGATTGCAACATCTTGACAAGCTCCTTAAATAAAGCCGTCCAACACCATTATCCTCTATTACAGGCAACGAGGAAATGGTGGAGAGACCATAGAAAGACTGGGCATTTGAACAATGTGTTTTACTCTTGATTTATATCTCTTTCCCTCGCAATATTTTTTTCCCCTAGCATTGTCTCACTTCCCTCCTCCCTTTCGATCAACCAAATATTGATCCATTGGTTGTGACAGGAATTGACTGACCAGCTAGTCACCCGAGCTTGATGTTGTGGGCTGAGAGACAATGACTGGCCAAGGTCACCCAGATGATTTTCCTGCCTAAGAAGGAATCAAATTCCCAGTCTCTTGGTTTTGATGCTTTCACCACTACACCAAACTGGCATGCTCACTTTTCCTCTCAGGATGATACAGGAGGAGCCGAGATGGCGAAGTGGGTAGAGTGCTGTACTGTAGGCCACTAAAGCTGACTGCTAGATCTGCAGGTCAGCAGTTCAAATCTCATCACTGGCTCAAGGTTGACTCAGCCTTCCATCCTTCCGAGGTGGGTCAAATGAGGACCCGGATTGTGGGGGCAATAGGCTGGCTCTGTGTAAAAAGTTGCTAACATTTTGGAAGCTGCCCTGAGTCTAAGGAGAAGGGCGGCATTAAAAGAAAGAAAGAAAGAAAGAAAGAAAGAAAGAAACAAACAAACAAACAAACAAACAAACAAACAAATAATACATACATACATACATACATACATACATACATACATACATACTATTAAAATAATCGATAGGAAAAGTTCCAATTTGAGGAAAACTCCTCTGTAATGTAAAGCAAATATGAGTTTGCAGGTTGCAAGTTAACTTACTGGGGCTGATATGCAGAGGTGGGCTGCAAAGGTGGAACAATGACGTGTGCTCGTCCCCATGGCTCTGCGTGCTAGTGGAGTCCAGTGCAATCCTGCTACTGCACCTGGGCAAGTAGCGAAATCACGCAGGGACACGCAGTTGCACCCATGATTTTGCTACCTGCCCAGGTGCAGTAGCAGAATTGTGCTGGACTCCGCTAGCACTCAGAGCCACAGGGACGAGCACACGTCATTGTTCCACCTTTGCAGCCCACCTCTGCTGATATGGAACCAGCCTCCAGCTTCCTTATATGACTGTGTATCTATCCCTTAAGGCAGTGTTTCCCAACCTTGGCAACTTGAAGATATCTGGACTTCAACTCCCAGAATTCCCCAGCCAGCAAATGCTGGCTGGGGAATTCTGGGAGTTGAAGTCCAAATATCTTCAAGATGCCAAGGTTGGGAAACACTGCCTTAAGGAACCCCATTTTGAAAAAAAACAGGGACTTAAAATTGGCTGCCAAAAGAGCCAGAAAATGCATCACCTAATCCAAGAGTAGGGAAAAACACAGGTGTGTTGGTTTAAGAGTAGACACTGAAATGTTAAAACACTTATTATATACTAAATATAAAACCGCTCAACACAAGGGGAGGGAAGCTGCACCTAAGGTGCCTTTTCCATCTGTCTGGGCCTATTAATGACGACTGAGGGCAGGCCCTCCAGATTATTCCGTAGTTCTAAACCAGGCTCGGGCTGGACAGACTTTCACACCGCCAGTCCTGCCTGCGAAGGACCACAAAGGAGAAAGCCCGCATTGCCACGCAGCTGCCCTCTCGCCTTGGCTGCCCCGCTCACCTGCTTCAAGATTGTCATGGAAACAGGCTCGGCGTTTCTCAAGTCACCTAGGTGACGGATCGGAGCTCCATTTCCCAGGCGAGCTGGGGGGGGGGGGAGACGCAGAGGGGCTCGGAGGGAGGGCAAGGTGAAGGGCGGAGGGAGGAGCCAGGCAGGAGGAGCTGGATCCAAGCCTGGCTTTTTCTGAATGGATGTCCGCCCGCCTCCCACCCCGAGCCCAGCAAGGATGCGCCTGCCTGCAGCTGCGCCTGGGTGGTATATTTATGAGCGCTGAGCAGCAGTATATAACCGTGGGGATGGGGCTGATTGAGCAGCCTGTTATCTCGGCAGCTAAATGGGTAATTGGGAGCAGGAGACGCTATCGGCGGCGGCGATAAATCCCCCAGCAAAGCCAGTGCATTAACCAGGGCTTTAATATCAATTATCCCTCCCAGCAGTGCAGAATGGAGGGAACGATGTATTTAAGCACGGCAGGGGGTTTCTTGGGCCGCCCCAACCCAAACACTAAGGAAAGAAAGGAAGAGAAAATGCAAGGTTGGGGAGGGGCTGGAGGGGCAGATCTAAACTACAGCCATCCAGTTTTGCAAGGAGTGGAGGACGCTGAGAACACGGGGGAGTTGTCATTTAGCCCGGGGCCCTGCTCACCTTTTAAAATAGGCCTATGGAAATGGGAAAGGAGGAAGCCCAAGGACGGAGGATCTTTCCCTGATCACCAAGTGTCCATAATCACAACACACACAGGTGTAGCTTCCAAATGGGCTTTTCACTTTCTGAAAGATCAAATGGTCTCCTCAAAGCTTCCTCTTTAATTTTAATATTTTTTTATTAAATGTCTTCTTTAAAAAACATATAACATACAATAAAAAATAAACCTCATACAATGCACAAATATAATACATAAGTACAGTATATATAATCAAAAAGAGACATAATCAAAAAAAGGAAACCCCCTCCCCCCCAAAAAAACCCAAAATAAAGGCAACAAATACTAAAGAAGAAAAGAAAATCTAATCACAAGTGTTAAATAACAATATATTAACTTATATTTATTTCATGCTTTGTGAGGAGAAAGAAGAAAAAAAAACCCTGAGTTTAATACTGACTTTCATCTGGCATTGGGTTAATGGTGTTCAATCATTCATCTTGGTTTATTAAGAATTTGTCCATAAGTTCATTATTTGCTTACCGCCTTATGTTAAGTTTATATTTAATATTAGTAACTTAAAAATGCACAATCTAATATTTTTTAAAGGATGAGTGAGTCGTCCGGCATTTTAGGTTGTTACCAACACTGTGCTAATGCCATCCTGGCCGCAATTAGAACATGTATTATTAAATAATATTTATCTTTTTCTATGAAAATGGGAGAGGAGGAAGCCCAAGGACCGAGGATCTTTCCCTGGCCACCAAGTGCCCATAATCAGAACACACACAGTTGGTGTTATGGGCAGTTAGTAGGCTCAGGAGTAACTTCCAAATGGGCTTTTCACTTTCTGAAAGATCAAATGGTCTCCTCAAAGCTTCCTCTTTAACTGGCACCTGGAGGGCCAAGTGAATAGATACTGACACTATTATCGCCACTTCCACCACTGAGGTGACACATATCTGGTTTCTGGTTCCTAAATGCACATCTTTAAGTGTGCGTTAGCGGGCCCAAGCTGTATAAATCAGTGTGCCCCCTACCTACGAATGTGCTGCTGAGCTTTTGTGATTAAATCTTAGTTTAGCTCCTCTTCATGGGCACACTGTTCACTTCACAGTATCCTGAACTTCCCAGTCATTATTCTAATAATTGCCCTAGGATATTATGATTAATACAGTCATGATTCTATGTTCTTTCTCCAATACAAAACTGCCACACAGCCTATTTTTTTCTCCTATCTTCTGTAAATAATTAGACTGGCTTGTCATAAGGTGGTAATCCCCGATACAGCTTGTTTGTGATTCAGTTGGTTTATTATTTACGCTCTGCCTACATCTGATGACTTATGGTTTATTCACACTATGGTTAAACCATGGTTATGTTAGAGGAACACAGCTACGGTAAAAAGCTTGTGAAGCACAACTGAGAAATGAGTATATTATGAGAACTTTAACTCTCCCCCCCCCCTTTTAGAGTTTCAGCAAGTGCTTTGTGCTTTCTATCTGTCTTAAGGATTGTTCATTACTGCAATCAATGAACAGTTAGGTAAAACTTCAGAAAACAAATTCAGAACGTTGGATTTCCTGGTAAACGCATTATGTAGCCGTTCTTACACAGCAGAGTGGTTTGTGAGAAAGCAAAACAATACCCAGAAATACTGTCCAAAAATATTCCACTTAGATGTTGGCTGCTATGGCAAGCCAAGGAGACTTGCTTGGCAGTGACATAAATAATATGAGATAAAAGATAAACAGCGTAGGAGATCAGCGTTCTTTGAAAAACAGACCTCAAGAGTATGAAAGCAAACTTTTCTCAGGGCAATTTATGCACAGTTTTGACTGGTGATATATCATAACTCATCTTGTTCGCTGGGAGGACAATGTTTTCTTCCAGATTCAATTTCTGGCATTTCTAGGTAAGTCTGAAATCATAGGCCTTTCCTCCAGATGCATTTTCCAAATGGTGATTATGAGAGTTGTGTGGTCCAATACCCCCCCAAAAAATCCGTTTTACCACGGAAGTGAGATGGATGGACTCGCCGTTTGACTTCCTATACAGGGCTACATCCCCTGCTCCAATACTTACTTCCTTGGCACTGGGAGAGATAGAAGTAGTGAAACTAATTATCTCAGGAATGAAAATTCAAATTAATATGCAAATTTCAGGTAAGCACATCTGCTAAAACTCTACTTTTTTTTTTGTACAAGTGGATATCTGAGGGGGTTGGTTACAGATAAGATAGGAAATGGGAGATGGGCTAACTTTCCCATTAAGGATCTTGTTTGACAATTCATCTGGGTATAAAAATACCTTATTAGGCTTAGAACAGTTGATAGCTCCTTCTGCAATAATTGATGCCACTGGTTCTTACAGATTTCATTGAAGTAAATCTCAATTAATATGCAAATTTGGGGTAAGCACATCTTCTAAAATCCATTTCCTTGGGATAAGTTCATCACCTCTTGACTTTTTTCTGGTTATCAAGTGACAAAATGGTTTTGGACCACAAATTCAGGCAAAAGTGTTTTTTTTCTTCCAACAAAAGGAGGACAAATTATATCAACATCTAGGCTAAACCACATTAAAGCTATCTTATTTTCATAAAGGCCTTCTGCAAGATAGAGACTTAATCTCATTCCTGCTGCAGTGTACATTGTACCATAAATATATTTTGCAAATTCTCCAAATAGCAAGGTTCAGTACGTTTTATTGCAATTTAACCACATCTGCTGGATAAAATTCCCATTTCAAGCAACTGTTCATCCTACTTTATGTAGCTGCTTCTTTCTTTACCTCATTTTGTGTTCTCATAGGTCGTACCCTTCTTTACTTACTACAATCAGCCATTTTGAAGAATCTTACATTCCAAAAGCAATTACAGAGGTTTATCAAAATTTAACTTACCCCCAGAGCAGTCATAGCACCACATGGTACAAATGAGACATAACCACTAAGGATTTCCATCCAGGAAGCAGAATAAAGAAGTAACTAAAGTCAATTTCAATCACAGTGATTAAAATCTAAAAAAGGAGCATACCAGATTTTGGACTTCCACTATTATTTTTAAAGTACAAAATCTGATTGTGTGTGTGTGTGTGTGTAGGTATACATATGCACACGTGCAAGCACACAGACACAATTCTATCATGTATAATATTTTCAGATATCAGTTTTGCATAAAATATTGAATAAATAGGGACCTTCAGTTTTGCCTTAGTCATAGAAACATAGAAACATAGAAGACTGACGGCAGAAAAATACCTCATGATCCATCTAGTCTGCCCTTATATTATTTTCTGTATTTTATCTTAGGATGGATATGTTTATCCCAGGCATGTTTAAATTCAGTTACTGTGGATTTATCTACCACGTTTGCTGGAAGTTTGTTCCAAGGATCTACTACTCTTTCAGTAAAATAATATTTTTTCATTTTGCTTTTGATCTTTCCCCCAACTAACTTCAGATTGTGTCCCCTTGTTCTTGTGTTCACTTTCCTATTAAAAACACTTCCCTCCTGAACCTTATTTAACCCTTTAATATATTTAAATGTTTCGATTATGTCCCCCCTTTTCCTTCTGTCATGGCTCAAGACAACATTTTGGCTCATCTTAGCAATGAAAGAAAACAACCTTGCATATCTCAGACAAAACGGCTGACTTTCCACACAAAGAGAGTAAAGAAAATATGTCTTGCTCCTTTTCTTCTAAAGGGAAAATCTATTGGAAAATAGAAGAGACAATTGGGAGAGGAAGCTTCTTATTATGTGATATGATTTGACCCATTGTTGGTGAGGACAGTCCAATCTTTAGACCAGATTCTGTGACTTTTCTCCCCTCTGGATAGAATGGAACGGAACGGAACAGAACGGAACAGAACAGAACATTATTGGCCAAATGTGATGAAACACACAAGGAATTTGTCTGGGTGCAATATGCTCTCAGTGTACAGAAAAGATAAATTTGTCAAGAATCATGAGCTACAACACTTAATGGTAGTCTAGCTATATATACACAATCAAATCATATTAGGAACCAGTCAATATAAATTGTAAGGATACAAGCCACAAAGTTACAGTCATACAGCCGTTTGTGGGAGGAGATGGGTGATGGGCCTTGGGCCTCTGAGCCTTAGAAACATAGAAACATAGAAGATTGATGGCAGAAAAAGACCTCATGGTCCATCTAGTCTGCCCTTATACTATTTCCTGTATTGTATCTTAGGATGGATATATGTTTATCCCAGGCATGTTTAAATTCAGTCACTGTGGATTTACCAACCACGTCTGCATGGGCCTCTGATTTTAAAATAAAATCTTATTCTCAAAATCGACTCTGCCTGAATCCACAGGAATGCAAGTCATCTGGTTCTTGGAATAATTAATTCATTTCTATGTACCAGCAGGAAATAATTCACAATGATCTGGTCAATTGTATAACAGTCATTTTCTGTGTACTTCCAGCCACCATGGAAGAGGCTGGAAGATTGTGGCTTTGTTCCCCCCCCCCCTTTTCCATCCCCAAAACTAAAATGAGACAAAAATAAAATCTCCTGGAGAAGTACATTTTCATAAGATGATTGTCTCTCTTGGAAAGAAGAAATTAACTATGAAGTACATTGGCAGATGCAGCTGATTGCACAATGAAGACCCAGGACTTCTTGACTTAGTTGCTGGGGATTTGCATGACAGCCCCCCATCCCTTGACCCAGTTAAGTGGGCCATGAGAACAGGTCTAGAATGCATCCCATCCATTGCTGAAGTAAAGACTCCTCCTTAACTTAGATCAGCCTGAATGAACCCATCGATGTGCGTCTTGTGTGAACGTTGCTGATCATTCCATGGTTATAAACCTAGTCAAGTGGGTGGGTTTCTCATGTCTGGAAGTCTCACAGCTGTCTCGGCTGGCAACTTCACTGAGTCACTAGAATTCTTTGAGGTTATTTGAAGGATGTCAGCTCCTGGCATCTCCCAAATGTGCTCATCACTGAAAGGAAAAGAGAGGGTTCCTGGCCTCCTCATCCTTTGGGACAAAATTCCGCTTGAGTATATCTCTCAGAACATGGGCAACCCAAAGAGGCCAGTCAATCATAGAATGAGTATTAACTTGTGCATTAATTTAATTTACAGAGGTGGTGTTGGATTCAAGCTTGTACATTAAATACATACATACATACATACATACATACATACATACATACATACGTTGTGGTTAGCTCTGGCCCAGCTCCTGCCCCAAGGACTGTGGATGTGGGGGAGATATCCACATGCTGCAGGCCTGTTTTGCCCCCGGTGGAATCTGCTGATGAAGGCTCCTCTGACCAAGAAGACATGAGTGACAGGGAGGAGGAGAGTGTGGTAGACAGCTCAGAAGGAGATCAATTATCTAGCTCCTCCTTGGATTCAGAACAAGAGTTAATGATACAGCCACACATGCGGAGAGTGATGCATAGGCAACAACAACTGAGAGATTATTATCAAAGAAAATGAGGCCACCTGTGGTTGGGTGGGGCTGTGGTAATTAGTGAGGCTGCTATAAATAGCAGCCTGTGGGTTTGGCCATTGTGGAGGATTATCTGATTGTTGTGTTTCGTGACTGCTTTACTGACTTTGACCTTTTGTGTGCTGATTTTTCCCCCGCTTTGAAACTAAACCAGAGCAAAGTGTGTGTCACTTTGTGAAAGAAGAAGGGCTGTGAATTGCCTCACAGCTGCAAGCTAAGTATCACAGACCTGATAAGGGACTTGTACAAATTCCAGTTTGTTTGGAGACGAGTGCTCTTTGCCATACCAAAAGAGGGCTTAGGTTAAGTCAATTTTCATTATAAAGAACATTGTTTTGAATTTTCAAACGTGTGTATGTGTGTGTCTGAAATTTGTACCTGTGAATTTTGGGGAGGAGTGTACCAGAGAGCCCGACAGAACAACATACATACATACTGTATTGTATGTACACAGTATACCCCTGCAGCAAAATTCGTATGACGCCAAAGAACAATCTCAACATACACAACAATCCGAAACAACATGCTCAACCTGCCACAATTTCCCACTTGAAACCATTCAACATCCACACAACAGACCAAGTAGCATTATCCAACAGTTCACTGATGGTGACCCCCTAGTACATTGTTAAGTGCAATTATAGCTCTGGGATAAAAACTGTTCAGAAAACATGTGGTTTGAGTTTTAATTGTTCTGTATCTTCTGCCAGAAGGTAAAACTGGGCTTTTTCTGTTTCTGTTGCTCTAATACACAGGTAGGCAAAATTGGCTCTTCTATGACTTATGAACTTCAACTCCCAGAATTCCTGAGACAATCATGCTAGCTCAGGAATTCTGGGAGTTGAAGTCCACATGTCATAGAAGAGCCACCTTTGCCTACCCCTGCTCTATTTTATCATTCTTTACTTTGCAATCTGCCTGGGTCCCTTCAATTCACGGATTAATTAATTATTTAATTGTTTGTTTGTTTATTATATTTGTCAAACAAGTATAGACTTATAGCTTGTATTAACATAACAAAGTATAAAGAGGTGATTAAAAATGATAATAGGACAGAAGGACAGGGACGGTAGGCACAATAGTGTTCTTATGCACGCCCCTTACAGACCTCTTAGAAAAGGGGAGAGGTCAACAGTAGGTAATTTAAGGTTGAAGATTTTGGGGTTAGGGGAAGAAACCACAGAGTCAGGTAGTGAGTTCCAGGCATTGATCACTCTGTTGCTGAAGTCGTATTTTCTGCAGTCAAGTATATCTCACAAGAAGGACCATTGTAGGATAATGGTTAGCGCACTGGACTCCAGGTGGCATCCTACTTGGCTGTGATCAGATGCAGTCAGGTCTGGGACCAACAAATGCCTTTTAGAGATACAGCTGATTGCACAACGTGGGCAGAGAGGTCATTCATTCCCCCCACCAAAGGCCCAGGACTGTTTCAATCAACTCCTCCTTCCTTTAATTGTCTAGGTTAGAGCTGCAACCTCCCCCCATTACTATTAGTCCAAATAAACTACTTTCCCCTAATAAGACGGCCTTCAAAGTTATTGGGATTGTAACTCCCTCAAATCCCTGGCAGTTGAACAGGTGACAGGTTTGTTTTGCATCGAGATCAGGACTTCACATCATTCCAGGAAGCCAACAGCAGTTTTCCCTTGCAATCCATTCACCCCTGCAGGCCCCTGCAAGCTTTACCCCTTCTTCATTTGCAACGTACGAGGAATGTGAATGATCTGCAGTGACAATCAAGCCTGCTGCCTGTTCTTGAGACAGACAGCTTATTGGTAGGTCCAGCCGAGAGTCAAGATTGATGGCAGAAGATCTGAGCAGGCCTCCAGTTTCCTCTGCCCACCATAATGGCAAGCTGTCAAGGACCTGCCGTCTGATAGGGGTTTTTTTGCATCGTCTCCCTCCCCCCCCATTCCCCCCTTACTATGAAGTAGGGAAGCAAAGGCAAAGCTTTTTTACTGGGCTGTCTTGGTGGCTTTGGAAGCTGGATGAACGCATTGGTGGGGGGAGATTGCGTGGGGGGAAGGTTACTGGGATGGCCCTCCTGCCAGCAGCAGTTCAGCTCTGCCTGCAAGGCTCTAAGCCAGTGGTTCTCAACCTGGGGGTCGGGACCCCTTTAGGGTTTGAAAGATCGTTTCACACGGGTCGCCTAAGGCTATGGGAAAAGACAAATTCCCCTTGGTGTTCTTCAGGCTGGTGTTTCTGTCCTTGTTCTAAGGCGAACACTGCACACCATCCTAGTCTCCCTTAATTTAAAAAAATTCCAGCTACAAAAAACAACAAAAACATTTGACACATACAGAATATAGTTGTCGGCTATAAATAAAAATTAACTGCCTTGTAATGGTCCTGGGTTGGACCTAGAGGCTAAAAGGAGCTGTGACGTTCCTTCAATATACCAGGGTGATCCGACAGAAAAAACAAAAAACAAAATATATATACACACACACACACACATACACACACACACACAGTAAAATAATGATGAAGGTTATAGAGGAGATACTCATAATAAAATATATCTAAGAAATAATAGGAAGGAAGGTATAGTAATAGAACATATCAATGAAAGAATAGAAGAAGAGATATAGGAATAGAAGAAAGGTATAGGAGATATAGGAGAGCAATAGGACAGGGGACGGAAGGCACTCTACTGCACTTGTACTTGCCCCTTACTGACCTCTTAGGAATCTGCCAATCAGATTAGAACATAAGAACATAAGAAGAGCCAGGCTGAATCAGGCCAAAGCCCATCGAGTCCAGCATTCTATGTCACACAGTGGCCCACAGTGGCTTGGGGATCTAGAGCAGAAGGAGAAGGCAAAACCCTCCCTTTCCCTTGACCCCCAACAAATGGTACTCAAGGGAATCCTGCCTGCCTCAACCAACATAGAGGCGGCACATGGATATCCGTTTCAATAACCACGGATACACTTTGCATCCATGAATCTGTCGAATCCTGCCTTGAAGCTATCAAGACTGACAGCTGTCACGACCTCTTCTGGAAGTGAATTCCATAAATCAACGACCCCCGGGGTGAAGAAATATTTCCCTTTAGAGCTTAAAGCTCTGTTGGGAGAATTGGCGCTAGACCCCAACATGAGGAACTGTATTATGGGGTCGTGGCATTAGAAAAGTTGAGAACCACTGCTTTAAGCCAACTCCACAGCCTAGCTCCACAGCCTAGCAACTAAGTGCTAAGTAAGTTTCCTTCCAATCTACACAGATAGTGGGGGAAGGGAAAATACACCGTGTATGTATGTTGTTTTATAATGAGCTATTTTATACTGAGTGTACTGCAGCTGTGCTCCAGGAATTGGGAGGGAGTGTCCAAGAAGATGGCAAATAAGTGTGACCTACCTATTTTTGCCCTCAGGATTGCCCAGGCATCAAATCCTCAGGGACTGCTAGCTCTCCTGCCATTCAGGCACTACTTTGCATGCTATTTTGGGTTATGGTAATGTATGTGTATGCGCAAGGCAGATTCTGAGAAGATCCAAAAGCTCACCTCTTTCTCAGACTGGTTAGTTATTATTACCGACCTGACAAGGAGAGAGAACTGCCAAGCAGAGTGTGAGCTCATTTAGGGAAATGGATGCATTGTGAGAGGCATGAATATTATGTGGCATTGCACACTGTAGGGGGGCACTGCCAGGCACGCACATTCGCATACAATCCCTCTGACGGAGATAGAAATGGAAGGAAGAGCGTTTGTCATAGCAGGGAGGGATTTGGGCCCTATTTAGAAATAGCCCCTCTTCTCCAAATAAGGGCTGCTGCTCTGGGACCTGTTCATGCCGCCCCCTGCAGGGAGGGCAGGTGAATGACAGGAGAGCAGCATTTGCTGAACGTCACTGTAAGGGATTAAATGGAATTGCGGCAGAGTTGGATTACTGCCAGTTTGGACCGGTTCTATAGAACCAGTAGCAGGAATTTCCCCCCATTCACCGAATTGGCAGCGATGGCCACCTGGACAGGCCCCTGAACCGTCTCTCTCAGCAGTGCCATAGGCGGCGCCATCTTGTTTTTTATCTGTCTGTCTGTCTGTCTGTCTGTCTGTCTGTCTGTCTGTCTGTCTATCTATCTATCTATCTATCTATCTATCTATCTATCTATCTATCTATCTATCTATCGGATTTATATGCCACCCCTCTCTGAGAACTTGAGGCGACTAACAACATATAAACTATTATTATTATTATTATTATTATTATTATTATTATTATTATTATTATTTAGATTTGTATGCCACCCCTCTCCGAATTTTATTTTATTTTATTATTTTATTTTATTTTATTTTATTTTATTTTATTTTATTTTATTTTATTTTATTTTATTTTATTTTATTTTATTTTATTTTATTTTATTTTATTTTATTTATTTTATTTTATTTTATTTTATTTTATTTTATTTTATTTTATTTTATTTTATTTTATTTTATTTTATTTTATTTTATTTTATTTTATTTTATTTTATTTTATTTTATTTTATTTTATTTTATTTTATTTTATTTTATTTTATTTTATTTTATTTTATTTTATTTTATTTTATTTTATTTTATTTTATTTTATTTTATTTTATTTTATTTTATTTTATTTTATTTTATTTTATTTTATTTTATTTTATTTTATTTTATTTTATTTTATTTTATTTTATTTTATTTTATTTTATTTTATTTTATTTTATTTTATTTTATTTTATTTTATTTTATTTTATTTTATTTTATTTTATTTTATTTTATTTTATTTTATTTTATTTTATTTTATTTTATTTTATTTTATTTTATTTTATTTTATTTTATTTTATTTTATTTTATTTTATTTTATTTTATTTTATTTTATTTTATTTTATTTTATTTTATTTTATTTTATTTTATTTTATTTTATTTTATTTTATTTTATTTTATTTTATTTTATTTTATTTTATTTTATTTTATTTTATTTTATTTTATTTTATTTTATTTTATTTTATTTTATTTTATTTTATTTTATTTTATTTTATTTTATTTTATTTTATTTTATTTTATTTTATTTTATTTTATTTTATTTTATTTTATTTTATTTTATTTTATTTTATTTTATTTTATTTTATTTTATTTTATTTTATTTGTAGGCCACCCTTCTCCAGTGGATAGGATTTTACAAAGGCAACATAGTAATATTGACACCCCTGAATAATGTTTTTGAACAACGGGAATCAAGATCCACAGGCCTTTGGGTCTCGATTTCAGCACTCTTAACAAGAGAGCCTAAGAGAATATGCTGCTCTTCATATATCTATTTGTGATCCAAATAGTTTCTTATTAGTCAGTTAACTGTGGCACAATGTGGTGAGAAACCCTTTGGGGGCCAGGAAAAAGCTGGGGAAATATTTTTCAATCAGCAGCACTACAGAGTCTCTTTGTCTCAGTTTACTACAAAGATAGTGATCCCAGGTATAGACCTTGTATATAAATAGATCTAAAACTGAGCTAACTTTAGCAACAAGGGCAAGCGTACTGCACATATAATGTTTCTCCAAAGACACTGGTGCTCGAAAATGGTGATCTTTCTTTCCTCCCCCCCCCTCTCCATCCTAAAGCGACCTCTGAATTATCCACTTAAAATCCAGCCAGAAAACATGTTCTTCAATATAGGTACAGAATTCTTCGTTTGTCCAAAAACTCTCACCTGCGCTATGGCCCCAAATGGAATCACTGTCAGAACTGAGTCTTTCTATCTGGAGAATTCGCTGTCCATGGAAAGTCAATATAGCAACTCTCTCACTGATCTAATAAGAGCAGAAGAGCTCACCCACACACCTCTTCGTCTAAGGGGAGTAGAAAGCAAGCAGCAGAAATTGATATAACAAGCGCTATACATTCCCTGAGCATGGTTTCCAAGCCCTGCTCAAGTAGGTAGACACTCTTCTCAATTTTTAAAAAATGAATCACAAACAAACTTCAACTAACTCGGTTCCAATCCTCCTGGTGCTGTATATAGAAAGACCTGTTTGAATGTGTAGCTTAACGCAGCTGCGAGAGCCATCGTGGGGCTTCCAAGATTCGCCCACGTTTCTTCAACACTCCGTGGCTTGCATTAGCTGCCGATCAGTTTCCGGTCACAATTCAAAGTGTTGGTTATGACCTTTAAAGCCCTACATGGCAATGGACCAGATTACCTCCGGAACCGCCTGCTACCGCACGAATCCCAGCGACCGATAAGGTCCCACAGAGTCATTTGGTGGGCCCCAGGGGAAGAGCCTTCTCTGTGGCGGCCCCGGCCCTCTGGAACTAACTCCCCCCGGAGATTAGAACTGCTCCCACCCTCCCTGTCTTTCGTAAACTACTCAAGACTCACTTATACCGCCAGGCATGGGAGAGTTGAGATATTCCTTCCCCCTAGGCCATTACAAATTATGCATGGTATGTTTGTGTGTATGTTTTGTTTTATAATAGGGGTTTTTAGTTGTTTTTATTATTGGATTGTACATATTGTGTTTATTATTGTTGTTAGCCGCCCCGAGTCTGCAGAGAGGGGCGGCATACAAATCCAATAAATTATTATTATTACTATTACTATTACTATTACTATTACTATTATTATTATTATTAAGGTCCCCAGGAACCAAAATTCTGGGACATTTTTTAAGCAAATCCGAAGAAGATTCCGATTTCTTCAACAGAGGAAGATTGTGATACTTCTGAGAGAAGACAGATCGTGGCATTGTGTTGGACTTTGCACTGAACGGTGAGATCAGGATCCCAGGGTAGCATGTCTACTTTAGTGACAACATTGGCACACATAGCTAAGTGAGTCTGACACAGGCTATTTATCCAGGCGGTTTCTGCTAGAAGCAACATCCAGTGACAATGTTTTGCATGGGATTCTGAGCCAGCCAAGAGAGCAAAGCCTTTGTTTCTTCCGCCAACGTTCTGTTCTGCTAGGGTGATATTGGCACATGTGTACAACAAAGAGTTTCTGCCCTGAGACCTGAGCAAATTGTATTGTTTTAGGGAAATGTGTCATTGTTTTGATTAAGACATCACTCTGATCACTCATTCCAAAAGCAAAGTGCAGATATTCCTGGTTTGCTAAACACTTGTCCATGTGTTAAATACGAGGATTGCCCAGAAAGCAATGCACCACATTTTTTTTCTTCAACAATTATTTATTGAATACAATGAAACTTGCACACAAGAAAGAATGATGTTCCTTCTACACTCCCTATTTTTCCACATAATCTCCATCCTGTTCTATGGCCTTCCTCCAGAGAGACACAAGGGTGTGTATGCCCTTTTGGTACCACTCCTTGTTCTGGTCATGAAGCCATTTCTGCACTGTGCAAATCACCTCTAATGGCCTCACCCTCTGTGCCCAGCGACTAACCATACCTCTGTCGACTGTAGAGTCTCCATAAACTGTACACAAACGTTTGTGAATGTTCCCAACATTTTCTTTCTCTGCAGTGAGAAATTCAATGACAACACGTTGCTTGTAATGTACATCATTTACAGACGCCATTTAGAAACACTGCTGCAGCTATGCTATCTGTCTGAAGAAACGCAACATTTACACACACACTCCTGACAATTCAAATAATGTATATCTAAAGTTTTGTATTTGCACCATTACTGTAGGCTGAGGAAAAAAAATGTGGTGCATTACTTTCTGTGCAACCCCCGTATCTCTATCTCTGTCTAAAAAGGGAATCGGAAAACTCTGGTGTTATTATTTATTTGAAGGCAAAAACACCCCTCTGACTCCCCCAAAGCCTGCCTGCAATATAAATGGCAGTAGGGCTTCCTCTTGATTTTTCAAGCCATGACACACGGCCATCAGTCACTGCAGTTATTGTCCTTTCAGACTTCTAACAAAAGATCAGGTCTGGAACACAGTGTTGTCTTCCATTGCTGAGCCTAATTAAGCACTGTGGGAATGTCCCACTTATGAACAGAAGGCCATTCCTTGTTTGCTACCTTTGATATACAAGATGGAAGGAGATGTTAGGACCGTCCATGTCTAGCGATAGAAAGCGCTCAGGCGGTAATAGTCTTGGGGTGGAAAGACGCGACAAAATGGACAATGCAAAATTGGTATAGGTTTAGTTTAGTTTAGTTTAGTTTATTTAGATTTGTATGCCGCCCCTCTCCGAAGACTCGGGGCGGCTAACAACAATAAAAAACAATGTAACAAATCTAATATTAAAAAGTAATCTAAAAAAAATCCCAATTTAAGAGACCAATCATCCAACAAACATACCATGTATAAATTCTATAAGCCTAGGGGGAAGGGAGAAAAAAAATTCAATTCCCCCATGCCTGACAACAGAGGTGGGTTTTAAGGAGCTTGCGAAAGGCAAGGAGGGCGGGGGCAATTCTGATATCTGGGGGGAGCTGGTTCCAGAGGGTCAGGGCCGCCACAGAGAAGGCTCTTCTCCTGGGTCCCGCCAAATGACATTGTTTAGTCGACGGGACCCGGAGAAGACCCACTCTGTGGGACCTAACCGGTCACTGGGATTCGTGCGGCAGGAGGCGGTCCCGGAGATATTCTGGTCCGGTGCCATGAAGGGCTTTATAGGTCATAACCAACACTTTGAATTGTGACCGGAAACTGATCGGCAACCAGTGCAGACTGCGGAGTGTTGGTGTGACATGGGCATGCCTTGGGAAGCCCATGATTGCTCTTGCAGCTGCATTCTGCACGATCTGAAGTTTCCGAACACTTTTCAAAGGTAGCCCCATGTAGAGGTATATGGTGGACCGCATTCAATTCGAGATTATGGATAAAAGGATGAATTCGATTAATGAAACTGATTTGCAACAGCTGATGGGGCGATGGGACAAGGTAAGACGATATATGGCGTGTAGAATCCGGACCAAGCTATAAGAAACAAGTTGGAATCACTCTATAATATGTAAAGAAACATTTCATTCTTGGGTTTAAATGATTTATACAAGAAATACCCCCAACTGGTGGTGGGGTATGATTGATTGTCTGGTGGTGGGATCACTGAGCACATGTTATATGTTATATGTTGTGTGTGCATTTTATATTATAATAATCAATAAAATATTAATTTTTTTAAAAAAGGACCGTCCATGTCTCATGATCCAGCGAGGGGTGGGTCCCAAATGGGAGGGACAAAGAAGAATTTTGGCTCCTAAACATACTCCTGATGGCACGTGCTATTATTCAACTCTAGAAAGAAGATGTCACCCAGGTTGCAAGGCCATCTAAGCAAAGTAGCAGCTATTCCTAATTTCCCAAGAGAGACTTTCTGGGCAATAAGGCATATTCTAAATTGCATGAAGGCAAACAACAAGTTAATCCGTCTGGTCTAGAGTTAAAGTATAAGCCTATGCATACAGCCTATAATGCAGCTGCGAGAGCAGTCATGGGCTTACCTAGGTATGCCCATGTTTCACCATCACTCTGCAGTCTGCATTGGCTGCCGATCAATTTACGGTCACAATTCAAAGTGTTGGTTATGACCTTTAAAGCCCTTCATGGCACTGGACCAGAATATCTCCGAGACCGCCTCCGAATCCCAGCGACCGATTAGGTCCCACAGAGTGGGCCTTCTCCGGGTCCCGTCAACTAAACAATGTCGGTTGGCGGGCCCCAGGGGAAGAGCCTTCTCTGTGGTGGCACCGGCTCTCTGGAACCAACTCCCCCCAGAGATTACAACTGCCCCTACTCTTCCTGCCTTCCGTAAACTCCTTAAAACCCACCTTTGCCGTCAGGCATGGGGGAACTGAATCACCTCCCCGGGGCATGTTCAATTTATGCATGGTATGCTTGTGTGTGTGTCTTTTAGTATATGGGGTTCTTTTAAATCGTTAATATTTTAAAGTTATTTGGATTATTTATGATTTGTTCTATCTTGTTGTGAGCCGCCCCGAGTCTTCAGAGAGGGGCGGCATACAAATCTAAATAATAAATAATAAAATAAATAAATAAATATAAGAAGGGGAAAGTGGGTGGGAGGACACAAGCATTCCATGCCATATAAATCCTAACTCTATCTTACAAACAGCTGAGTTTGGCAGCCGGTATCAGCTATGCAAACTAGGTACATTTCCATTGTTACTTACTTTGCATAATTCATTTCGCCTCTGCTTGTCTTGAGCTGTCACTATAATCTCTGATGACTAGAGATCCTATAAACCACCCTCTGATTCCTGAGGGTTGTCCAGAGTTT
This sequence comes from Erythrolamprus reginae, assembly GCF_031021105.1. NCBI lineage: Eukaryota > Metazoa > Chordata > Lepidosauria > Squamata > Dipsadidae > Erythrolamprus > Erythrolamprus reginae. Next base: position 100,291,850 of record NC_091951.1, read on the forward strand.
TCCCATAGTTTAAGGCAGTGATGACGAACCTTTTTTTCCTTGGGTGCCGAAAAAGCGTGGGCGTGCACTATTGCGCATGCACGAGTGCCCACACCCATAATTAAATGCCTTGGGAAGGCAAAAAAGGCTTCCCACACCCCCTGGAGGACCTCTGGAAGCTGGAAACGGCCTGATTCCCAACTTCTGGTGTGCCAGCAGGCTTGTGTTTTGCCCTCCCCAGGCTCCAAAGGCTTCCCTGGAGCCAGGGAAGGGTAAAACTCTCTCTCCCATCACCCAATCCAAAAATGCACTTCCAGAGCATCTGTGTGAGCCAAAAATCAGCTGACCAGCACACACATGCATGTTGGAGCTGAGATAGGGCAACAGCTTGCGTGCCAGCAGATATGGCTTCGCGTGCCACCTGTGGCACCCATGCCATAGGTTCGTCATCACTGGTTTATGTTGTGGTTAGCTCTGGCCCAGCTCCTGCCCCAAGGACTGTGGATGTGGGGGAGACATCCACATGCTGCAGGCCTGTTTTGCCCCCAGTGGAATCTGTTGATGAAGGCTCCTGACCAAGAAGACATGAGTGACAGGGAGGAGGAGAGTGTGGCAGGCAGCTCAGAAGGAGATCAATGATCTAGCTCCTCCTTGAATTCAGAACAAGAGTTAATGATACAGCCATGCATGTGGAGAGCGATGCATAGGCAGCAACAACTGAGAGATTATTATCAAAGAAAATGAGGCCACCTGTGGTTGGGTGGGGCTGTGGTAATTAGTGAGGCTGCTATAAATAGCAGCCTGTGGGTTTGGCCATTGTGGAGGATTATCTGATCGTTGTGTTTCATGACTGCTTTACTGACTTTGACTTTTTGTGTGCTGATTCCCCCCCGCTTTGAAACTAAACCAGAGCAAAGTGTGTTTCACTTTGTGAAAGAAGAAGGACTGTGAATTGCCTCACAGCTGCAAGCTAAGTATCACAGAACTGATAAGGGACTTGTACAAATTACCAGTTTGTTTGGAGACGAGTGCTCTTTGCTATACCAAAAGAGTGCTTAGTTTAAGTGAATTTTCATTATAAAGAACATTGTTTTGAATTTTCAAACGTGTGTGTGTCTGAAATTTGTACCTGTGAATTTTTGGGAGGAGTCTACCAGAGAGCCCGACAGAACAGTTTAAAGGATTAGAAATTTACTTTTTATTTTTCCCTCGGTTTATATGCAGACTGTAGACTTTTTCCTTTTACAAATGAAAACTCTGGCTTCCAGACTGCTATTTTTCTGTGCTCAGTCTCAATTTCCTCCAAGAGTAGGACCAAGCACATGCGGAATTCAAATAACTGTAGGCACAGAACTGTTTTTCTAAAACTCTTTGTTACTAGAGTCCTTCCTTGAAACATCTCTTTCTCACTATAATTCCTACACGATGTAACACTTGGTTCTCTCTCTTGAAATCACCCTTGACTGCTTAAGATGATGATTTCCCCAGTCAGGGAAAAGGGACCTTGGCACTCTCCTGCCATGGGCAACAGAGTGTGAAAGTGTTTGCAGAGCATCGTTTCTTCTGAAGAGCTCAGTAAAAGGCTTCTTTGGTGCTTTTCTTTCTTGCTTTCTGATTTCCAGTGAATTGCAACACACAATAATTTTTTAAAAAAAACAACCCAATAGCATTTTGTTATGTAGTACACCCAGCACTGTCTACCCTGAACATAGTTCTACAGCAGGCGACTCCAATTCTATTACCTTCCAGATGTGTGGATTAACTCTATATTTCCCAGCCAACATGAGATTGCTGATGATAACACTAGGGATGTATTAATACCACTCTATAATGCCCTGGTCAAACCACACTTGGAGTGTTGCATTCAGTTCCAGTCACCACACTTCAAAAGAATCATAGAAACTCTGGAAAGGGTTCAGAAAAGAGCAACCAAAATGATTAGAAACCAAGGCATACGAAGAGAAGTTGCTGGAACTGGGCATGGATAGTCTAGTGAAAAGAAGGGCCAGGGGGGACATGATAGCAGTATACAGGTACTTGAGAGGTTGCCACAGAAAGGAGGGGGTCACATTATTTTCCAGGGCACTAGTGGGCCAGGCGAGGAATAAGGGATGGAAGCTGACCAAGGAGAGATTCAATCTGGTAATAAGGAAGAACTTCCTGGCAGTCAGAACGATCAACCAGTGGAATGGCCTGCCAGCGGAGGTTGTGAATGCCCCAACACTGGACATTTTCAAGAGGAGGTTGGACTGCCATCTGGCTGGGGAGGTGTGGGATTTCCTGTTTGAGCAGGGGGTTGGACTTGATGACCTACAGGGTCCCTTTTAACTCTAAATAGATAGATAGATAGATAGATAGATAGATAGATAGACAGACAGACAGACAGACAGACAGACAGACAGACAGACAGACAAATGACGAAATGATTAAATAAACAAAAAAATAAACAAACAAATATATATATATATAAATAAATAGATAGATACATAAATAAATAAAGTTATAAACTAGTAAATTGGAAAAGGCTGCCCAAGTAACAATGAAATAATTTACAGACAAGGCAGCCTTCTCCATCATGAATGCTTTCGAAATCCCCAAAATTCTATGTAAATTGGAGAATTTTGGAAGTCGAAGGCATGTTTTAGCTGGGAAAGATTTGGAGAGGGCAAATTCAAATTTTGTTTGATTTTGGCATCCTTAAGTGTATACTCGGTGATCTGTCCATGGTGCTGATGCAGCTCTGCCCTGACCACATACAACTTGTCTGTGACTCAGAAAATCTCTGTCCATATAACTGAGCTTAATTTAGCAAAGGAACTGCTTCTACAATATGGTATTCCCTTTGATGCACCCTTTCTTCAGACTCCTTGTCTTTCAGTTATACTCTGAATTTATTGACAAAAGAAGATAAAACACACTTGCTCTAAAAGAAGGCAGGAATATTAACCGGAGGGCAATTGCCCCCAACAGACTCGTTGGGTCTAGCTCTACACAGCATTCCTGTGATTGGACCATTGTCCACTAAATGGCTGGCTGAAGTCTCTAGTTCCCCAGCACACAACTCAACTCCAGTGACAACAGAAGCATCCAACTGAACATGTACAGTAAGTCTAGCCAAGAACACACAGAGGGAATGTCCCACTAGGTTATAGCTTTGGCCTGCTGGCTGAACACCAGGTGAAGCATCCAAGTCATCTCCCTATGGGCTTGATTCAAGCTGTTACAATCTGAATGTTAAAGCATGAGTGAGAATGCTAAGAAGTAAACAAAAGAAAACTCTCTATAATAATGCCCATAATTGGTATTCATCTTCCTGGAGAAAAAAAAATCCCCATATGGATATGCACATGAACTGCCAAAGCAGAAAGTGGGTTGAGATAGAAGGAAGCTCCTGAATATATAGCATTTAAAATTCAAGGAAAAAAAATGGGAGCAGGGGATAAAGAGTGTGATGACACAAGCTGCCTATTCAAAAGAACAACTAGTGACTCAAAAGTTTAAAAGGTTTCTTTTCTGCAATGATGCAGGATACGAATGGGAAGATTGATCAATATAATGCAGGAGATCTCAATTAGACCACCCTCCCACTCCTGTAATCTTACCTATACAAGAGAACTCAAGATCCATAAGGATGAGAAAAAAGAATGTAGCGTTGCCTGGAAAATTACCACACTCCCCAAAATGGTGAGCGAGCAGGAAGGAAGGGATCGGAATCAGATATGGAGAGCTGAAAATTAGAGACTACGTTGTCATAAGATTTTAAAACATCTCTAAGAAGCAGGAAGGTGGCCCCACAGAATTCTTGGTAATATGTAGGATCTGAGATTGGTGCCAGCTATACATATTTTATGGTTGGGCTGAAATGCTAAAATCTCTTCCTAGGTCCAGCTCGGGGAAGTGCTGCTTTTCTGTGATTGACATTTCATAGGCACCCACTTTTATCAGCCTGCTTTTACGGTTGAACTTTTCTAGAAAGACCCCTGACTCTCCTGTCCTCAGGAAGATGCTTGAATTTCCCTCCTCCCCATATTTTAGAAGAACAGCCATGTTAAGTCTATGATGGCCAAAAAAAATCAGGAATCTGGCAGCTCTTTTCTCTACTAACTCTAGATACATGGTTAGATTATTGCAATGTGCTCTACATGGGAAGGGCATTCAGCTGGCCCAGAATGAAGCCACACAAGCTGTTGTGGGTGGGCCTAGGTGCACCCACACTACACCAATTTTCCGCAGACTGCACTGGTTACTGATTGGTCTCGGGCGCAATTCAAGGTGTTGGTTATTACCTTCAAAGCCTTACATGGCTCCGGGTTAGACTACCTTCAAGACCGCCTTTCACTACATAGCTCCCAGCAACTAGTAAGGACCTATAGGGTTGGTCTTATCCGGATCCCACCAGCTAAACAGGGTCGGCTGGTGGGTCCATGGAGGAAGGCCTTCTCTGTGGTTGCTCTGACTCTTTGGAACCAGCTACCTCTCGAGATCAGGACTACACACATCCTACTGGCCTTCCAAAAAGCCATAAAGACCTGGCTTTTCTGGCAGACCTGGGATCATTGATCCGAAGGCATACCATTGGGATCCGACCATTAAAGATATGTGTGGTTTTCTAACTGTTTTAATTGCTGGTTTTAAATTGTTTTGAACTGTTTTTAGGGGGGTTTATATTAAGGACGTGGTTGGTAAATGGACAGTAACCGAATTTAAACATGCCTGGGATAAACATATATCCATCCTAATATAAAATATAGGAAATAGTATAAGGGCAGACTAGATGGACCATGAGGTCTTTTTCTGCCGTCAATCTTCTATATTTCTATGTTTCTACATTTTATATGTATTTGGTTATGACCCACCCAGAATCCTTTGGGAGTTGGGCAGCATATAAATCCAAACAAACAAACAAATAAATAAATAAGCCAATCAATCAATCAATCTGATGAAGTGAACTGCAGCTCATGACTGCTTTTAAATGAATGCTGTAAGTTTGAAAAGGTTCTACCAGATTCCCTGGGATGGCTTTTTTTTACACCTGCCCCCATTAAATTTCTATTCTATCTTCTCTTGTTATCAGCAGCTTGTCTTATAGTTTGTAGAATTCTCTCTTTGCCACGGCGAATGGGTATAATGTGTGTGTGAATGTTGATAAACCTAGATGGGAAGGAACACACCGAGCATTTTTCTGGATGGACTCTTACACACAGTTTTCTCCTAGTCCCACAAGAAAGGTATGGCACCATGATATTTAGGAAGATTCTGAAATTTTGGGGAAACCATAGAGTGCCGCTTGGATATGCTGCTGAATATGGCTTCTTTCCCAAGTTGAAAGACAGGCCAATCAAGTTATTTTGGCACCCAAGGCAGAACATTCATTTCCCTCCCCCCTCCAGGCTGGCAGTATAGTGCGTTGATTTAAATAGCCAACAATCTGCTCTCTTTTGATGACCCCCTTCACAAGGAGAAGCCAAGGCTTGAACAGGCCCTAAGTCCATCTGCTCTGGCCCCGCTTCTCTCGGCGTGCTCCTTTCCCTCATGCCAACTCTCTTTCAGAAAAGGCAGCCCTTGGTGCCACTGGAAGGCGAGCAGGGGTTATATCACCCCCCCTTCACTCCTCCACTCGAAACAGAATACCCTACAAGACTAGACTTTCAATCCTGGGCCTAGAAAGCTTAGAACTAAGACGTCTTAAACATGATCTAAGTATTGCCCACAAGATCATATGCTGCAACGTCCTGCCTGTCGGCGACTACTTCAGCTTCAGCTTCAACCACAACAACACAAGAGCACACAACAGATTTAAACTTAATATTAACCACTCCAAACTTGACTGTAAAAGATATGACTTCAGTAACCAAGTTGTTGTAGCGTGGAACTCATTACTGGACTCCATAGTGTCATCCCCAAACCCCCAACACTTTACCCTTAGATTATCCACGGTTGACCTATCCAGATTCCTAAGAGGTCAGTAAGGGGTGAGTACAAGTGCACTAGAGTGCCTTCCGTCCCCTGTCCTATTGCTCTCCTATATCTCCTATACCTTTCTTCTATTACTATATCTTCTTTTCTATTCTTTCTGAGATATATTTTACTATGAGTATCTCCTCTATAACCTTCATCATGTATATTACTATGTGTATACCCACTAAAACCCTCATTGTGTATTGGACAAAATAAATAAATAAACTAACAGCCCAACACACATCCTGCTTACTTTCTCTTCTCTTTCTCCCTGCCCTTCCCCCTCCCCTCCATCCCCAGAGAACAAATGGCTCTCAGTCTAGACGGGCACGTGGCTGCCCCGTGGCTTTCTGCTTGAAAGCTGAACAAAGGGAGGAGAGAGCGGAATCTACAGCGTTTAGGCCTCCTGCTGCTCCAAGACTTTAAGTGGTCGCATGCAGAGAGGGCCTTTGGGGAGGGCTAAAAACAAAATATACAACACCGCAGTAAGAGATCAGAAACACAGCGCACAGCCCTGCCACTCATCCCCCCTCTAACCTGCTCTTCTCCTTTTGCAAATGCAGACGGTTGCCTGAACCTGGGCCACCCTAAAAGATTAGATCAGTGTTTCCCGACCTTGGCAACTTGGAGATAACTCGACTTCAACTCCCATAATTCCCCAGACAGCATTTGCTGGCTGGGGAATTCTGGGAGTTGAAGTCCAAATAGCTTCAAGTTGCCAAGGTTGGGGAACACTGGATTAGATTACTACTAGAGTTGGAAGTGATCTGGTAGGTCATCTAGTCCAACCCCCTCCCCGCTCAAGCAGGAGTCAATACTCGTTTGTGCCTTCCCCACATACCAAAGACCCGTTGCCGGCACTCCACATTGGGAAACGAGGAAGGAAAAGGACGGTCCCGTAAACGGAGCAGCTTCCGCAACTGACTCCAGCCTTTCCCTTTCTCCTTTTCTTCTCTCGGGCTGCCCCACGCCTCCCTCTTCCCACGGGCCTTGTGCACGTTAGCTGAGCCGCCGCTTCTCCCCTCTCTCTTTGGCCAGGTTGATTTCCCCCCAAAAGGTCTCAAAATCAACCGGAGAGTTTAGCAGGTTCCTTGGTAACACGAGGCTCGGCAAAATACCGACGCCAGCTTGCAAGGAGGGAGAAAGAAGGGAAGGGAATCCAAGCAGCATCTTTCCCCCGTGCGGTACTAACGCGACCCTTATCTTTTGCACAGACAGGAGGGAAAGGAGACCCCGGCACTGTGAAGCCTTTTCGCTGAGCCGCACAACCTGCCAAGGAGGCCCAAGGCGATTTCTTCTCTCCTTCCCTGGATACGGCTCCCTCGGGGACACTTCCCTCCTCACCCATCGCGTTCTTTCTTCCCTGCTAGAGAAACGCTTTAATTAATTGCCCCCCTAACAAGCATGGGAGAATCTATTAGCGATCTGAAGTGTCAGGTGGCAAAAGAGTGATGGGGAGGGAGGGAGGGAAGGAAGGAAGGAAGGTGATGAATGGAAGGAAGGAAGGGGGGAAAGAAAGAAGGAGATGGATGGATGAAAAGAAGGAAGGAATGAGATGGAAGGGAGGGAGGGAGGAGATGGATGGAAGGAAGGAAGGAAGGAAGGGAGGGAGGGGGAAAGAAAGGAGATGGATGGATGGATGGGAAAGAAGGAAGGAATGAGATGGAAGGAAGGGAGGGAGGGAGGGATGGAGGGAGGGAGGGAGGAGATGGATGGATGGGAGGAAGGAAGGAAGGAAGGAAGGAAGGAAGGAAGGAAAGAAGGAAAGAGGAATTTATTAAGGGGGAAAAATTCTCCTTATTTCCAGGTTGAATCTCTCCTTGGTCAGTTTCCAAGGAATAATGGATGGAAACTGACTAAGGAGAGATTCAACTTGGACATAAGGGCAGAATTTCTGACAGTGAGAGCCATCAACCAGCTTGCCTTCAGAGGTTGTAAGAGCTCCAACAATTGAGACTTTGAAGAGGAAATTGGACTGCCATTTGTCGGAAAAGGTGCAGAGACTCCTGCCTGTGAGGGGTGGGAGTTGGACTAGATGACCTACAAGGTCCCTTCCAACTCTGGTACTCCGAGAAGGACATCTATCTCCAGATGAAGAGGCGGGTTGAATGGACCTGCCTTGCTTCTTCTGAACTCAGCCTGTGCTTTTGACTGTGAAAGATGGGGCACCTGTGCTGTCCTATATATAATTCAGGAACTAGAAGTACATTTGGGGTGGGATGTGGACCTAGTCTCTAAACAAAACTGCCCATCTACACCCCCCCCCAAAGCCTTTTCTGGACTTCAGGCCCTTAGGAATCCTGAGCATTAACAGAAGGCCGGAACATTTGCCCAGAGACAATCTGTTTCACATCATTTCTGTCCTTTGGATTAAAAAGGCATTCTGAGGACAAGTCACAGCAAAATTTAAGATCCATGCTTGACCTGTCATTACATCTAATTCTGGAAAAAGTCCATATGGAAAGTATCAGTGTAAATTTTTCAATAAACAACAGCTTATTGGCATGGATTCAAAAAGTGTGTTTTATTGCACATATGTGTTTGGCAAAGTAGAAGCAGAGAATGTGGAAGTTGCATACCAGATGCTTGTCAGTGGTTTTAAAATGATTAAAGTGTATCTGTCATCGTAATTCAATTGTTTCAACTTATTATATCTAATAGCTTTAAGGAAAGACTTCAATTCTAATAATTAAAGATGATGGTGGTTTTGGGGAGATTAATTTGTTGATTTAATTATGATCTCTATTTAAAGCAAATGAACTATTCTACGCTTCCCATTTAGCAGTCATAATTTGCATAAGCACATAATGTCTTTATTTTACTTATCTTGACAACAACGTTGTAAGGTTGGTCTTTTCGATTCTGGCTTCCATCATCAGATTTCAGACGAATATTTTAGCCATTTAGCCATATGGAGATGCTAAAGCTATTTTCTGGACTTTGAAAATCAGGACTGCCACTAGATGCTAGTAAAGAATTTTTTGAATATCTTTGCTGCCATCTTATGGCCACACGGAATTTTGCAGCCCTGATACTGTAGCCTTAGATGATATCCTCAACCATTTCCTCCCTCGTTTTCTTTTTCTGGTTTCCATAAAGACAACACGGAGCTGAGAAACCTTTATTTGTTATTAATTGAAATATGAAGGTGTGAAAAATAACAAAACTACTAACTTTAAATACTACTGTGAATTCTCAGCAACTGTAGCTTAATTCTAAAATGCACTGTACTTGTTTATAAAGTTAAATAATGATATACAGAAGATGCCACTGTTTTTCTGAAACTAGTGACTTACAATTAATGTATTAAATATTTAAGTATTCAAAACTTTAAAAATAGAGATTCGTAGAAAACAAACACAGAGCCAGTCTATAAAAATCCCAATGCAGCTAGAAATCTCAAAGCTCAGAGAGGGTATTATTGCTTCTTTGTTCACTGAGCCCCAAAAACTGGCTGTAAAACAGTCAGAGCAGTATATTGTTCATAGCCACTTTCTCTTGGTACGACAATACAGTATGCAGGTTTTTGAGCTGCACAGAATTTCTAATAAATGGACCAGTGTACTATAAATTAATTTCAGTGTGAGGCTATGCCTGCAATTACAGAATCACAATGGGAGGGGGGTGTCTGTCTGAAGAAGAACTAAATAGTCTGTACTTCTTTGTACCAATAGATATGTTCAAAAATATATTATTGTGTTGTGCTGCCTTACTGCATGCTTATGTCTCCAGATAGCATATATGTATTGAGCAAGTACAGGGCTGTGTCACATTGCAATGTACTGCTTTGAGAAAGTATTTTGTCAGTTCTGATTTTCAGCTTTGCCAAACTTTCTAATTTTAGCCCTTATTTCTCTTGAGTTGTTAATATAAAGTGAGCACAACCCACATAAATAACAAAATACTGTCATTATCATGCAACTCAGGAACCATAGGAGAACTTCATCTGAGTCTAGCTGAGCTTTTAGACAATGAAAAGAAGAGCATCTAAATTCCCACAACCTGGGATATTGGTTCTGGCAACCAATCTGAATTGGATTGCCAGAACCATGTTCCACTTCAAGTAAAGAACAGTGGTCTTCCTATCTACCTACCTATTTCTATCTATGTTTGCCTCCTGCCTGTCTCTCTCTATCTTATGGAGATGATACAGTGATGGGCTCCTACGGGTATGGTCAGGTACACAGAACTGGGAGAAAAAAATTGAATTTTTTTCTTTTTTTCCCTTCTGGTCTCTGGATATGTTTTTCCTATCACAGTAAATGAGGCTGAATGTGTATAATTTTAGAAGAGCTGTGCATGTTCATGTTTATATAATAGATAATATATATTTTTGTGTGCCTGTGTGTAATATGTATGTACACTTATGGCATATATACTAGTATACAGTATTTTGGATATTCAGTAATAGTAAATAGATAGGGAAATTGTATCTCTTTGAGGCAAGTAGAGGCCAGGCACCCTAACCCTAACCCTTGACTTGAGTGACATTAATTTGGCCACCTTTAAGGCAGTCACATGACCTTTAAGCTACCCCAGGTCACATGATCATCAAGCCACTCCCACATGGTCACATGGTCGGCAAGCCACACTCACAAAATAAACCACGCCCACAGTGTGGTAATAAATTTTTTTGCAGCCCTTCACTGGAGATGAACCCTTCAGATTTATTGCCACAGAATTTGATCAGGTCCTTCTTCTTACCCACCTCTATTAAATTAAAGGAATCTCTCCCAAGGTCTACAGTCTACCTTTCCCAGGTAAGACCTGGCACAGCAACTATCCTGACCCAGTTTGAGCAGCATGAAAGGGAAATGCATTAATTTAATTTATTGCTTTATTATCTTGCTATGAAGAGGGTGAAGTTTTTTTCTGGGAGCATAATGTACACGGAGAGCATAGGCACCAAATACAAATTCCTTGTGTGTCCAATCACACCTCTATTCTATTCTGTTCCGTTCTATTCTATTCTATGCCATTCCACTCCACTCCAAAACATAAAAAACCCCACATAGTTGTAGCCCTTCTTCAAGGCCAAACAAAATGGCTTTTATACAGGCCGGTTTGAGAACGGAAGGGGGCTGCTTCCCTGGCCTTCTCTAACGGTTTCCATGGGGTTCCCTCTACTCACATCCCCACCTCGGACTCCTTCACTCCACGTTAAGCCAAGCCAACTATCTCCCCCGCCCTCCCCTCCCCGCCCGGTCGCTCCACTCCTTCTCCCTCAGAACTGATCTGCCTTCTCCCGGGGGTCCTTTTGAGGAACGGAGGAATTTGACGGTGGAGTTAAAGATGCCATCTGGAGCCTTATAAATCGAGTCCGCGCCGCGGGACCAGCGCTCCATTACAATGCAAGGTTTTTTGTAGCGCACTTTACAACCTTCCGGGTCCCCGCCGACAGCAGGTAATTAAAGCCATAATCGCGTCTGATGGCGCTTCTTAAACGAGAAAACTTTTGGCGCGAACTCCGCCGAGAGAAAAACCTGAGGAGATGGCGGTGGGGCTATTGTGGTGGTGGTGATTTCTCTCTCTCTCTCTCTCCCTCCCTCTCTCTTCCTCTCACACCCTCTCCCCCTTTCTCTTTCTCCCTCTTTCTCTCTCCTACACACTCTCCCTTTCTTTCTTTCTTTCTTTCTTTCTTTCTTTCTCCCTTTCTCTCTCACACACACTCTCTCTCCCTTTCTCTCTCCCCCCTTCCTCTCTCCCTTACTTTCAGACAGTCTCCCCCTCCCTTTCTCTCCCCCCTCTCTCACCCTTTCTCTCACATACTATCTCCCTTTCTCTTCCCCCCTCCCTCCGTCTCTCTTTCTCTTCTCTTTCTCTGTGTATGTGTGTGTGTGGGGGGAGAGAGCGCGATTTAGGAACAGGGGCGTCTGATTCTGTCCAGCTTCCCCTGGATCCTTGGAGCAGAAAGTGATTGAAAGACAGTCCGGATAAACGCGTTCAACGGACCGAGGGCCGCTGCTGCAGCAGCCTCATCGTGGGTTGCTTGGTGTTTCCGGTGTTTTTAAGGAGTTTTGCTTGAAGGTCGCTGTCGACGCCCCTGTCCAATAATGGATTCCATGCGTGGCAGAAAATCACGATCCGTGCACATCCCAGGAAGCTAGGAATATATCCGAGTCACTTTCCGGGCCTTCGCAGAGTGAAAAAGGAGCGTGCTTCAAAGAAACGTTTGAAACTGGTGCAACTGATGCTTAAGATTTCTAAAGCGGACTGATTTGTGTGAGACTGTTCGCTTGGCTTGAGTAATCTGGCTTTATTTTTTAAAAAAGGTTGTTTTGATTCAACTTTTCCACCAAAGGGTTCTGGTGAGAGACATGCTTCCTCCCTCCTTTATTCTCAAGAGTCAAGACAATTCTGTAGGCGCAGAGGTTTTCAAACTTGTCAACTTTAAGACTTGTGGACTTCAACTGCCAGTATTCTCCAGTCAGGTATGCTATGCTATGGAGAATGCTATGCTGGCTGAGAATTCTGGGAGTTGAAGACCACAAGTCTTAAAGTTGCCAGGTTTGGGGACCTCTGTTGTAGGATAAAAGTAAGTGACTAGCCCAAGGTCACCCTGGGGGACCTGCAACCATACATTGGCACTGAAGCCTAAAAGATGTTTCTCCCCACTGTGGCTTCATCACTAAAGTACAAATCTTGAGGTAGCCTGGAGCGCAAGGGCTTCAGCTGATGTTGAATCCATCCCATCGTGGAGTCTCTTAACTGTGCAGGACTGAAGTTGAGAACTACATTATTTATACAGGTTAATGGGTTATTTTTTCTGCAGTAATGCAGTCCTGGGTTTTATGATCTTGGTCAAATCCCAATTATCCAGTTAAAAGTGTGATTAATATGCTGTACCGAAACAATACATCTGAACAAATTCATGCGCAGATTTGTTTACTGCAGGGAGCATTTAAAAATGTCAGTGTGGAAAAACAGTTTTGCCTAAGATCTGACAGATGGAGCTGGCACAGGGAATGGTGAGATAATAGGTTACCGATTCTCCCTCCCCACCCTACCACACAATACTATTGCCTCTAACACAGCTTCATTTGGAGACATCAAAGAAGCCCAGGGCTTTCTGACTGTCAAAAGAAAGTTCTTGTGCTGATTTGTAGACCAAGCTGTTACAAAAGGTACAAGAGCTGGCCTTCTTTTTTTTGCTCATTTGGCAACCCTGGAGTAGCAGGATTCCACCCTGTATTTTATCTGTTTTAAGTTCGCTTCAGCCATATGTTCTATTTTTTTAAATTTTGCTGAAGCATTCCTCCTCCTCCAAAGCCTTGAATTGCAAATCTGAGCAAATACAAATCCCAGAAATTTTCAGCAAGTGGGTTTGTGAATCTTTTCTGTTAGCCACTGTTAACATCATTCAGCCGTTGCTATTTTATCGTAATGCAACTTGTTTTCTTGGCCAGCTAATGAAATGTATTATCTTGATGGATGGTGGATGGGGAATACAGTATTTTGAAGAGGCTGGTTGGCTGATGAACACATTGGATGATTAATACCTTCTAAGATGGAATCACTTCCTCTTGAATCTGCCACAGACCAATCAGGACTGAGTTGGTCTCATGGACACACCTCCCCAAATCTCTAGAAAAGAGGAAGTTGAATAAATTGTACACATTTTGCTCTGTGGCTGATTAAACAGAAACAACTGGCTATTTGCTAGAACTCAAGGGGTTTAGCCCGAGACTATTAAAAATTTGGATTCGAAACAAGTCCAGCATTCTGTAATCATGGGGAAACCACTCAGGCTGGCAGAGAATTTTGGTGCCAAGCTAAACAGTGAATTAAAGAATATGCATGTGTACCAGTTTAAAAGTTCCATCAAATATATAGCAGGTAAACTGAGCCTGCAGGGGCATCTTAAATTAGTAACACCCGGCTGCTTGCAGAGTTCGGCTGGAGTTTAGATTAGAATATAGTACAGCATGAAATCACAAACCCAGATACCTGCCAAAAAGGGAACAGGCATGCTAATGGTAACTCCTACATATTTGGCTGTAGAAGGAGCAAAGTACTGGGAGCATGAAGACTCTCACCTAAGTAGTAGGCACTGGGATAATGGGAAGAAGAACTGACATCAGTAAGAATAATCAGACTCTCCAGCACAGGCAATTTTCTTTTTAGCCTTCCCTGGGTCTTCCAAATATGTGGGCTACAATTCTATAATCCTTTTCCAGTAATAACTAATCTAGAGGGCAGCAGATTGGGGGAGTCTGTTCAGTTTCCCCAGACTGCTGTTTTACTAAAAGGGAGATGGTCTTGCTCAGAGCTATTTCAATCCTAAATGACCTTGCCTAAATTCCCTTTCCCTGGGATCTTTTTTCAAAATCCCAATCTAGTCTCCAGAGCTGGCATAACCCAAGGTTTTCCTACCTAACGTTAATCACACATGCCATAGTTAATTTTTTTTTTTGCCAAAGTTGGCAAGGTGCTGTTGCCAGTTGTGCTGTAATATAGAGCAGAGCATCGGTACCCTGTCTCAAAAATGTGGATTATGCTTACCAACATCATAAATCAAAACCAAGATGGAAAGGGAATTTTGGCTTGGCTCAGCGCATGAATCCAGCAGTGAATTAGCCTCAACAGGGGATGATCAGAAAATGTAGATGTTTAATCAACTATTATTGAAGATGAGTCTTAAATCGCACCCAACATATATGAATATTTTGAGTAGTTTGTGTTTGTTTTCTTTTGCTCACATTGTTTTCTGTCCATTTTGGGCAAGATTTAAGGAATGTTACGCATAGAAAAGGCTGACACAAAACTTGGTCTAGACCAACGGTAGGAACCCAATTTTCAGCCTAGAGCCACTCTCCTGGTGGAGAAATTGTCCAAAGCTACTTGCCAATCCAATGCAGAATTAAAGCCCTGTGTGGAAGGTTTTTTGCAATAGTTTCCCCATCTCCTTCTTTCTCTGGGTTGGCTGCCTATAGGGAGAGATCAGTATAGCCAAAATGTGAACTTATTTCCAAGGCTTTTGAAATTGGGGCAAGGGCAGCAAGTGCCCAGGCCCTGCTTAATTCCAACATACATCACCTCTTTAAAGTTGTGTTTTTGGTGCAATGAACAGTTACGGTACATAAATTAGGTAAATAAGTAAATAAAAATACTCTGCAGTTGCTGTCATGCATACATTAACTTCCGGTTGCCTCCTTTTGATGCAAACTGAGGAGAAAAAGTATGGTACTCGGAGTCTGTTAAAATGTAGATCTCCTAACCTAATACAGTAATACCTCATCTTACGAACTTAATTGATTCCGGAAGTGGGTTCGTAAGGCGAAAAGTTCGTAAGACGAAACATTGTCTCCTGTAGGAAACAATGTAAAAGCGATTAATGCGTTTTATTTATTTATTTATTTATTTATTTATTCATTTATTCATTCATTCATTCATTCATTCATTCAATTTTTATGCCGCCCTTCTCCTTAGACTCAGGGCGGCTTACAACATGTTAGCAATAGCACTTTTTAACAGAGTGAGCATATTGCCCCCACAATCCGGGTCCTCATTTTACCCACCTCGGAAGGATGGAAGGCTGAGTCAACCTTGAGCCGGTGATGAGATTTGAACCGCTGACCTTCAGATCTACAGTCAGCTTCAGTGGCCTGCAGTACAGCAGTCTACCTGCTGTGCCACCCTGACCGGTTGGACGTCTTTGTGACGTCAAAGCTCCGCCCATGGAATTCCCTACTGGGATTCCCCTCCTCCTTTCCAGCCTCCAGATTGGCCAAAAACGCCAACGCCAATCACAAATACGGCACTCCGCCGAGTGGCGCCGCCCGGCTGTAACCTTCTGAAACAGCCAGGCACTTCTTGGCGGCCTCTGGAACCTGAACTTCCAGGTTCGGCGTTCGGGAGAACACCGAGAAGCCCCCCGGCTGTTTCAGAAGGTGACAGCCGGGTGGTGGCGCTTCTCGGCGGCCTCCCGAACCCGAACCTGAAAAGTTTGGGTTCGGGTTCGGGAGAACGGCGAGAAGCCCCATGGCTGTTTTAAAAGGTGACAGCCAGATGGCGGCGCCCAGCGGAGCGCCATTTTGTGATCTGCAGTGGGTTTGTAAGCTGAAAAAAGTTTGTAAGAAGAGGCAAAAAATTTCCGAACCCGGGTTCGTATCACGAGGGGTTCGTATCACAAGGGGTTCGTATCACAAGGTACCACTGTACCTACTCATATGTTCTCCTTTTCTTTCTCTAAAATTGCTCACAGCTCAGGCAGGACAGATCTAGGAAATCCCCACCCCCCATTCCAACTCTTCTTCCAAATAGCCGAACAGAATCAAGGCAGGATAGGAGCTTCGAAGATCAACTCACTTTTTGCTTTGATCATTGTTCAAATGGGGGAGAATAATATATATTTCATGGTAACCATTAAGTCTTCTGGCATATTTAATATGTTTGTCACAGGATAAACTTTCGAGGATTATAGTCCACTTTATCAAATGCGAAATTGCTGTGATCTTTTGGCCAACGGTGTTTGTTATTTTACTAACTAGACATACTCAATTTTAATCCAATCCATTCTATTTGAATTTTTTTTCATTTTTATTCCCATACAGATATTTTCACATATTTATCATTGCATTTATCATTGCATTCTATTACAAAATCTTTACCCATATATTCTATATTTATCTTATTGCTTTATTAGTTCAAGGTTGCCTTTTCTACCATCTACCTTCCTATCCCATACAGCCCTCCCTTGTCTTTCTTCTTACTTTCCCTTCCTCTGTCTCTTTCTACACCTACTTCCCTTCTCTCTCCTCCTCTTCCTCCTCCTCTTCCCTTCATGCCCTCTCTCCTCTCTTTTCCTCTCTCCTCTCTTTCCTCCTATTCTTTCTGTCTTCTTTCTTCTTACTCCTCTCTTCCCTTCCTCCCTCCTTTGCTGTACTTACTCCATTTTCCTGGGATGGTATTCCAGCAACCTTGAATTTTTTTATACAGTCTTACATTTTCCTATTTTACTTCACATATATTCCTTTAATCTATTTCTGTTTATGTTTTTGTCTATTTGTACATTTCAAATTTAAAATCCACCTTCCACATCCCCTCTCACGCCATGGTTTTTTGCTTTAATACATCCATATAATATCTTTAACAATATTTTTGTTTTTAGAATAATTACATTCCATTATCATTTCATTTTCAACATATCTCTCAGATTTTTCTTCTTCTTAATATCTATTTCCCCTTCCTATTTTATCACAAATGTGGTTATTTTTCAGTTTATATACTGTATTTCTAATATTTTATGTTATAAAACATACTCAAAAGTATACCATTATATGTTTCAATCTTTCTTTTTTCTTATATTTTCAATCTTCATCTTTTCTTGTCTTATTTTATAACTTCATTTCTACATAATATTCATACATATATTTTATTCTTATCACAGTGAACAAATTATTTATATCCCATTCATTTCTATATATTTTCTATTATCAAGCTTACATTCACAAATATTACTTTCCCTTCCCCCCATATAAAACATTCCATTTTCATATTTTCTGTTATCAAACTTATATTCAAACTTCTGATTATTAATAATACATACACATTTTTATTTTTATTTTATCCTTTTACCCTACTCCAATGTTTTAATCCTCTTCATTTTCTGTTTTGTTTCCCCCCCTATATTTCTTTTAGCTCTCTCATTTCTGTCTTTAACTTCCTTTTTTAAAATTAAAATCTCTATTTTTTTCTCCTCTATTTTTGTTGTTGTCTAATATTATTTTCCTTTTTTCTAGCTTTGTCTTTCTTTCCTCTTTTACCTGTCTTTCCGGTGTTCATCTTTCTCTTATCAAACATTGTCCCCTTCTGTTTTACTGCCTTTTTCTCCCTGTGTGTTTCAATAATCCCTTTGTTGCATTTCTGGGTTCCTCTGTTTCTTTCGGTCTTCCAAAGTTTTCCATATTTTCCTCCTCTGACTGGATGGCATTTGTTATTTTTTCTGTTATTTTTTCCAGTTTTAGATCTATATGATTGATAATTTGAAGTATTCTTTTCATTCCCGTATGCTGTTTTTCAAAGGTCTTAATATCCTGGTGTTTGATTTCCATTTTTTTTTGTTTCCAAATAATGTCATTTTAACAACAGAGTTCAATCCAGGGAAGGGAAAAAGTTCCGAGAGTTAGATCATCTCTTTCCCCAAAATGGCACTCGGGCTTCAAATCAGAAATTTCTCTTCATTATTCTTGTTCAATTCATCCTTTTAAGTTTATCAATCCAATGAATATAACAGTCTATTTATAGTAAGGCACAGGCAATTTCCAGTTCAAACATCCAGGTCTTTCCTTCTTTAAAATAATATATCATTCTAAAGCCACTTTTCCTGGAATTCCTTTTTTACTTCTACCCTCCAGGCAGTCCCCCCTTCACTTCTCCCCCTCTCTCTGTGTGTGTGGGGGCTTAGGCTCAAATCCAGACCCTCAGATGCAGAGTGTTTGGAGTCGGCTGCAGAGGTCATGGTCCCAGCTTCCAATCACGTCGAAGGAGGAAATGGAAGTCCCAATCTATTCTATTTGATTGGCATTTATTTACCCCAGTTCTAAAGTTATAAATGAAGACAATTTCAATATATGACTTTATATACAGTGGATAAAAGTTCCATTATATCTCTAGGCATACAATTCTATTGTCCATTGCATTACCCCTAACAGTTGACTTAAATCTACTGTCCTACTGCTTAAACCTATTTCTGTCTATGTAGTCTTTCAAATTTGGCTGATCTTCTTTCTCTAAGCTTCTTCAATATTTTCTTATTCAATCTAGTGCCAAATAGTAATTTGGGGATAATAGCAACCCATATGACATTTTTTCTGTGTCCTCAGATCTAGTAAAATTTGCATACATTCCTTGATGAACTTCTGGACATCTGAGAGTTCGGATACATTCAGCTTTTGATATTGGCTCAACATCTGACTAGTCCTCAAAGGACAGATAATTTTTTAAACAAGGCAGGCAAACAGCAAAGCTTTACCTGAGCTGCTTCTTTGGTGCACTGTGATGCCCAACTGAGCCCAAATTGCTCCTGTCACTTCAGTAAGTCCTTTAGCTCCCTGAGAGAAACATCCTCTTAGATCGTTAATATATTTCAGTGTTGATGCAATAATCTGTAAACAACTCCACCAGACAGCTATGTTTTCTATGCTCTTAGCTCTCTTTCATGTCTTCTCTCCCCATTGTCATCAAGTCATCCAACCCACCAATCTCTGATGAAAATATTGAACAACCAGCCCATCCTCGAATGCTTGAATCAATAATATATATGCCAGTTCAGTGTGTTATATTAATTAAGGTTACTAATGGACATATTATTGGTTTGCCTAATGGAGTCAATTATTGGAAGAAGTAAAAAAAACACACCCCACTTTTAAGAGAGGATCCTTCACACTTGCTTCTCTGACCTCCTAGAACTGAGCCACACAATCCTACAAGCAAAAAAACAGTGCAAAAAAGGGGAAAACCAGCAGCTGTAATAGTTATTTGCTTTCATTCATAAAGAATTGGTGGAGGGTAACCAGCTAGGTTTGCCATTTGAGAAAACTAAATTACTGCTTTAGGCTACTGCTGTAAAAATAGTGAGTGTTTCATCCCTCTAGCAAGTGTGTAAACATTCTTTCAAATTGCACAAGATTGGTGGGGGGGGGGGAGAGAAAGCGATGTTACTATCTCATTTTTATGTCATCTTTTCTCAGAGTACTGAAGGCAACATTCAAGGAGATCAATCTTTGTTTTATTCCCATAACAACTTCCAATCTACCTGAGAGATAGATTAGATTGAAAGAGAATGCCTGGCTACTTAAAGATATTTACAGATTTGATACTGCTTTCCATAATCTGAAGGTTGGAAGAAGCAAGAAACTTTTATGAGAAGTCTAAGACAATATATAGCCCCCCTCTCTTTTTCTCTCTCTCTTTTTTAAAAGTATATTTTTATTGATTTTTTAACAAGGTTAATATACACACAACATAAAACAGTGCATAGTGCAAAAAAAAATGCCCACCACCCCGACACACACACACAACCCACCACCATATCGGGGGTGTTTCTTATATAACCCACTATAAGCCAAGAGCAAATTGTCTATTATATTATAGAGTGATTCCAATTTATTTCTTGTAGCTTGGTCTCAGATTCTGCTCGTCATATAACTTCTTACTTTGTCCCACCGCCCCATCGGTTGTTTCAATTCAGTTTCATTATCCAAATTTATCCTTTTATCCATCACTTCAAATTGAATATGGTCCACCATGTACCTATACCAATTTTGCATTGTCCATTTTGTCGCATCCTTCCAACCCAAAACTATTAGCGCCTGAGCGCTTTCTATTGCTACTTGTTTTATTTCTCTAAATTCTCCCATCACATTGCTTTTAACTAATACTGCCATTTCCTTTGTGATTATCCATTGTATATTTAACATTCTTTTTATGTCCTCTTGCACTTTTTGCCAAAATTCCTGTACTATAGGGCATTCCCAAATCATATGCATAAACACTCCTTTATCTTGACAGCCATGCCAACAATTACCCATAACCTCCTGCTGAAAGTATGCGAGTTGAACGGGAGTATAATACCACTTATGTAATATTTTCCTTCTCATTTCCCTAATTCTTGTATTCTTAGTTTTCCTTATATTTTCTACTATATCCCCTCTCTTTTTTTCTCTAATGATTAAAACATGAGACTAGAAGCCAGGAGACCATAAATTCCAGTCCTGCCTTAGGCGTTAAAGCCAGCTGGGTCGGTCAATCTCATCTCACAGGTTTGTTGTATGGAAAATAAGAGGAGGAAGGAGTATTGCGAGTGTTCACTGCCTTGAGTTATTGATGATGATGATGATGACACAATATAAATTAATAAATTTCAATCTGAATTTTCCACCTTAAGCAGTTAACAATATCACCATAACTAGTGAATATAATAGATGCTTTTTAAAAAATTGGATTTTTTAAACGTAAAACATAAAACATAAAAAACAAAGATAAAAAGACAAAAAATAAACAGTACACAATACACAAAAATTACAAAAGCATTTACATGTATGAAATAGATGCTTTTAATATTCACATAGCCACATTCTATATTGCACCCATATAATAATAGAAGCCCAGGGCAGAGCCTCTGTCAAGTATTTGAATGAATCTTACATGACAGTGAAGAAATACATTCTTGATATATCATAGTGACAGTAAATAAGTCTTACTCATTATTGCTAATGACACTGGGATGCAGTATTGATGGGCATCCAGCTGGGCAAATACTAGAACCCTGTGGTGGGGATATGCCAGCTGGAATAGTCAAGCACCAATTCTACCTGGGCAGAACTCCAGTGACTTAGCAGCCAAAGACTGACTGGGCCTGGCAAGCTGTGACTGGGGTCTCTCAGCCCCTGGGAACTGAGGTTAGCTAAGGCTGGGTGAATTGGCTAACCCTTTTCACAGGATGCAAGTCCAATACTCCCCAGCCTAGTACCTTCCTAACTGCATTAGGATGGCAAAGTGGGAAAGAAGTTGAGGAAACTCTTTTAGTAATACCTCCCTAGTAAAATCAAAGTATGACCGAATAGTTAAAGGCACAAGGCAGAGGACTGGAGGAAAATTAACAAACCCTAGTCTTGCAAGAGTACAGTGAAGAGCAACAAATGATGATTAGGGGCCTGGAGGCTAAAGCATATAAAGTATAGTTGCTTGAATTGGGTAGACTAGGGGTGACATTATAGCAGTGTTCCAATATCTCAGGGGCTGCCATAAAGAACCAGAAGGCAAGACAAGAAACAATGGAAGGAAACTAATTAAAAGAGAAGCAACCTAGAATTAAGGAGAAATATCCTGACAGTTAGAACAATTATGCCCTGAGTCAGTCGAGAAGGGCAGCATAATTAATAATTAATAAATAATAAATAAGTATTCAATGCAACAACTTACCTCCAGAGGTTGTGGATGCTATAACACTAGAAATTTTAAAGAAGAGATTGGACAACCATTTGTCTGAAAAGGTATAGCATTTCCTGCATAAGGGGTTGGACTAGAAGACCTCCAAGGTTCCTTTCAATTTTATTGTTCTGTTATTGCTAGAAATGGTGGAATTATTATTCCCAATTTGGTTGCAGGGCTACCAAGAATTATAGAATTGTACAGTCTCACACTCAGCTTATTACTTAAGTACTCAAACTCTCTCTGTTCAGACTATTGAGGGGTGCTTGATTGAATGCTCTATCCTTCACTTAAAAATATATCAGGGAGAAGACTCTACATTAGTCTTTTTCTCACATTCCTCTCTGCAAAGAGTTTCATTCATTCATTTCAGCAAGTAGCATTGACGTATAATCCATGCCTGAAGTGATATAGGCTGGCCACAGATAGATCACCTCTGTGAAAGGAGACTGATGTTTTACTTACAATGGGGCCCCATAGAAAGTGGCATTTGAACAGCTACAGCACAGAAGTGGGGTTTTCTCCATTCAAGATCTTTGAAGCATCTTAATAAAAGCCCTCCTATGGCTTAAGTATTAGGTGGAAGATAAAAATACTGAAGAAATTTTCTATAAAAGCCCTAGCATTTCTGTGGGAGAGACAGGCTGACTCAGCCAAGGGGTAGAGCAAGGACTGATTACAGCCTTCCACAAAATTAGAACGCATTTCTCATTATCCACGTTGGCAATGCTAGCTGAGATAGTGGGAGTTATAATCTACTTCATTGGGAGGAACCAAATTGGGTAGGACTATGCTACATTTTCCATCTTAAACTAGAGTGAGGCAGGCAATAAGAGTTCAGAATGTTTCTGCCAAAATACACAGCATGAACAAATAAGACAAAACTCACAGGAGATAAAGAAAGCGAAAAACAAGATTGGAATCTTCTCCCCATCTGCTAATTTTAATCAGCCTCTACCCGGGAAAAGAAACCAGGTGTTCTAACACCTACTCCCCATTGCAATAACCTCTGGAAAGATTTTATATTTATGCATTTTTTTTTTAAAAAAAAGGTGTTCGGTATACATAGCAAATAAAAAACAAACTACTGAACTCAGCAGAGAAAAAAAAAATTAGAAGTGAGATAAACCCCAGGAAAGGTTCTGATTTAGCTCTGGTTTTAGTGGACTACTCTCATGAAACGCCTAACTAGACAGTAATAGATGCTATAGCGGATCCTTCATTATGCAATGGTACTAGAGGTTTATCCTAGATGAGGCTGTGGTGTTAAAAGAGTAGCACTCAGGGGTAGGTTCCACTTACCTTCACCACTGATTTGTATCGCGATGTTTCACGCGCATATGCTCGCTCGGCTCACACGCGCATCCCCTCGTGCAATTTCACTTCTGCACATGCTCATAAAGTGGATTCAGCCCGAAACACATAATAGATACAAACTGAATGTAAATTGCTCCAAACTTGACTGCAGAAAATACGATTTCAGCAATAGAGTGGTCACCGCCTGGAACTCATTACCTGACTCTGTTGTTGCTTCCCCAACCCCAAAATCTTCAACCTTACATTATCTACAATTGACCTTGACCTCTCCCCTTTTCTAAGAGGTCTGTAAGGGGTGTGTGTAAGTGCACTTTTGTGCCTAATGTCCCTGTCCTACTGTCTTATTATCCTTTCTATTTACTATGTTCTACTTATGTTATGTTATGTTAATATGTACTATAATACTATACTTGTTTGACAAATAAATAAATAAAAACAAATAAATAAAACACAGATGAGGAGCTGATCAACTGTGCTTCGGGTGAAGAAATAAAAGTCAATATTAACCTGAAGATGGGTGTGAGGGCTTTTTTCCAAGCAGAGAAGGAGCAGAAACCATCCAAACATAGGAAAATTCGCTGAAAATTCAGGAAAAAAGATGGAGGTACACAGGGACAGAGCCGGATCCATGACACCAATCTTACCTCATCGGCGGGTCATTAACAGTTTAGGCAATCTGGTCCGAACCAGGAGGAATCCACTGCTGGTAGCACTAAACCAAAGGAATCCTTAAATAATCCAGACTCCTTGAAACGCAGTGGGATGGACTTTCTTTAATTGCCAGGGAGTAAACTACTATGACCTTATTTTATTTTGAACTATATTACCAAATTGAAAGTTGGAGCACTAGAAAAAAACAGCAGATACAATAATTGCTTTCTTAGCACTTGGCCAACAATTGTTTCAGCCACATTTTGGTGATATCAGGGGACACAGAGCAGACTGGACAGGGAATTTACATCCATAAGGGATTTAAGAGGATATTGTCTGAATGAAAGAATTAGGAATTTGGGTAGCGCGCGCACTCACACACACAAACACATACACACCCCTATAATTTTCCAGAAGACCTTAAAGACCTGGCCGCTCTCAATCCTGGGTTAAGGTGCTTGGATTGCCTTGTTGGATTCACCATCTTGTTATCTGTTTAAAGTTGTACTTTATTTATTCAAAACATTTATGGTATATAGCTACCCATCTTATATTCACAATAATCTTCTATGGTACTTGGGTGGTGTCCAAAGAAATAGAGAATAACACCTTGAGATATTTTTAATGCTCACTGTTGGGAAGGGAGGGGGGTTTTTAGCTGAAAAAAAGATCCATTAGCATATGAGGTAGAGTTTAGGACTAGATGCTTATATGCCTGAATCCGAAAAGAGATAGACCGGCAAAAGTACAAACGGTGGAAGGCTATTCAGTGTTATCCTGCCACTGTAGAATTCATGCTAAAAAGACTAAATCTTAGAATGAGCTGGAATTGGCCAATAATGCTAACAACAACAAAAAAGGAGCTTCTTTAGATATGTTCACAAGAAAACAAGCAATGCATGTTTTCTTGTGAACATTAGCTACTGAGGTAAGATGGCAAAATGCTAACAGGTAACAAAGGAATCCACTATTTTGGCACAGTCTCCTCAGTGGTCAGGATATACATAACTGCCACCGGGCAGTTGAGATAATTAGGCTAAAGAGGTGGGACTGAAGAAATATGATCAAAGAATAACTATTTACTTTGAATGAATTTAAATCTCTGGCAGCAGGTAAATTGCATCCTAGTAAATTGCTGGAAGAGCTTGCTCAGAGTTTTGCCAAACCTTTATATAATCCTGGAGAACAAGCCATGCCAACCTTATCAAGTCATCACTGTTTAACAAAAGGAGGAACCAGGGAAACGATAGACCAGTCAACCTGATATAGATACTGGGAACGGGACAGCAAGAGCCCTTCAACAATGGATTTAATTATTGAGAAAGGTACTAAGGCTGGGCAGCCATCTGCTTGGATACTTTAACTTGGATTCCTAGCCAGAGTAACATTTGAGTAAATGGCCCTTTCCTTCGCTATAATTTTGTGCAAATGCCTTTGTATAAAAAGAAAAAAAAATATCATCATCTTCCTATCCATCAGAGTGATCCCCAGTCCTTTCACAAGGCAAACCTGGCTCTAGAGCTGTGATGGCAAACCTATGGCCCGCGTGCCAGTGGTGACATGCAGAGCCCTCTCTACTGGCATGCGTGCAGTCGCCCCAGGTCAGATTTTTGTGCCGTTTCTTTCATGAGCTTTTGTTTCCCTGCAAACTACAAAACAGAAGCTCACAAAAGAAAGAGATCTTACCTCTTGCTGCGCTGGCAGTGTTGGTATGCCCAGCCTTTCTTAGGTCTTTGGGGCCTCTGCTGCATGTTTGTGTATGTCTGTGTGCATTTAGCACATGCGTGTGCACGATCGCGCATACACACATTCATGCACGTGTGCACTTTTCCGTTTGGGCACGTGTGCACACGCAGTTTGGGCACTCGGTGCCTAAAAGGTTCACCATCACTGCTCTAGAGCTTCTATCCACGATGTGTGATCCAGCCACATCTATCATACCTGGACTAAACTGATCTGGCAGGGGATCCTGGCTAGCAGCACTGGAGATGAGCCCACTAGCCTGACTGAAGCCAAAAGCAGCAAAGGGGTGGGACAATAAATCAACCACGAAGAGTTTTATGTGAAGCTGCTCATTTTTACACACATTAATCATTTTGGGCTTGAAGCAATCTTCTGGAATTCTACACCAAACAACTTACGAAATACCGAAGGAATATTACTTTTTTCCCCTTCACTAGGAAACACAATTCACATTATCTTTCTTCTACTTGCTGCCCTCCCGGTGTACTGGACTGAAAAACTCAGTTACAGGAATTAAAGTCCAAGAAATGTGTGGGTCCCCACCAGGTTGGTGAGCGCTGATTTGCATGCTGCTGTGTTGGGGTTTCTTCTCACTGACACCTGTCACGTGTTAAAGCTGTTTTTAAAAGGAACAAAGTCTTACCCCAACATCATCAGCATTGGTAAATGTGAACAACAGTGTGTGAAATCCCCATGCGATTTGGTCAGGCCCGCGGCTGATGGGAACAAGTGAACAGCGATATTCATGCAAGATAATCACAAGTATATATCAAACTAGATATAAAATTCTTGTCAAGCGATTCAAAAGCTTGGATGAGCTGGGTGAAAGGAGAAACGGTACAATTGCTATGTTATCTTCCCCGTGAGAACCTATCGAGAAGGTGTACAATCTACTGGGGATAAAAACAGGGGCCCTGTTTCACAATGAGATATGTCAGAGCTGAAGGTCCTTTTCTGAGAGTCTGGGATAAATTAGGATACCCGCAGTGAGAGAAAGGTACTTTTTTCATGCTCAGGAGATGTTCATTATTAATTTTCAGGATTTACCATCTTCCTGGGGGCTGAGCCTTGGCAGAAATATAGAGCATTTTTCTAATTCATTTCTGACCATTTCTCCACTGACATATATTTATTACTGAATAGTATTTTTATTTACTATACATACACCTCAGTGCAGTACAAGAATTTTACTGTTATGCCTATGCGTGTAGGGATATAAATGCACATATAAACTTACACACACATACATACTGTAAACACATGCATATAAACATACAGTGGTACCTCTATTTACGAACTTAATTTGTTCCTTGACCGGGTTCATAAGAAGAAAAGTTCGTAAGAAGAAGCAATTTTTCCCATAAGAATTAATGTAAAAGCAAATAATGCGTGCGAACCCATCCCAAAAGTCATCCCTTTTACCTTATTACTACGTTTAAAACAAAAAAAAAAGTACACCTATATACACCACCACTTCTTGCAGTAACCTTCTTAGGAGACATGATTGATGATTGCTTTTGATTGTTTTTTAACACAATTCTACGTTAAATAACACCACAAACAATAAAAACTCTGGACAAACTTGGCAGGATGCTGACGCGCCAAGACAAACACAGGAAGTGGCTGACCCAAGAGACAAAGGATGCTGGGAACAATAGAAAATGGGTCACACTCATGGGTAATGGCGGTGGCCGGGAAATTTTTCCGTGCTCAGGTTCGTAAGTGGATAATGGTTTGTGAGAAGAGGCAAAAAATCTTGAACACCTGGTTCGTATCTAGAAAAGTTCGTAAGTATAGGCGTTCATAGATAGAGGTACCATTGTACCTAACTTTCATTTTGAGATACTGGCAACTTTGTCACCTTTTCTCAATGCTCCATTGCTTCCCACCAGCAGGAATGGCTTGGAGCTCTCTCGTTCAACAGTAATAAACTGCTTGCTCCCTTCTGTCTCTCTTACTCCTCAAAGTCACCGGTATGTCCTGAGAAGCTGGGAAGTTTTCACTCCAGTCTGACAAGGAAGTGGAGCAGGGAAATTCTGACTGGCTCCTCCCCAAAAGGGCTTCCTATTTAAACCCCTGCCAAAAGGAGGCATTGGCTGAAGTTTGCTCACCAAAACCAATAAAGAGCTGAAGTGTCACTGCCAGTCTCCTACCTCTTCAGTATCTGAACCAACATTGGCGACGAAGGTGGGATACTGAAGAGGATTTTTAAACAAAGAAAATCCAGCCTGGCCAGAAGGAAGCATCGGACCACGAGGCGCCAGATTCAAACTGATCAAAGAAGCAGCAGTCAACCAGAGTACCGTGATATCGTCCTACCATCCACCAACCCATTTGATGGAGAAAATGAATTGTAGGACAACTCAAGATTCTGCTGTTTCCTGGGAGCTAATGATTTGATGAATCTTACAGATAACAAGAAGAGAGACATGTTCCTGAGCCATTGTGAGCCCAAGGTTTTTGATAGAGCTGTAGCATTAACAGAGCCTGAAACTATAGAAACAGTTATGTGGACGAAGCTACAGGAGGTACTCAAGAAACATTACAATTCGGCACCTTCAAAATTTGTTACCCGGTAAGAATTCAGCAAACGGTTGCAGCAGGAAGGAGAAAGCATAAAGGACTACATGGATGAACCGAGAAAAGCTGCAATCCATTGCAAATTTCAGAATCTAGATGAAGCACTTCTCTTCCAGCTTGTTTGTGGGGTGTGTGATACGGGGTTACAAAGAAGACTCCTAGCAGAGAGTGATGAGTTAACCCTGAAAGCAGTAGTAAAGGAAGCCAAGGAAGCCTAGATGTTTAATAAGGCTGCTGAAGTGCTGTACTGAAGGAGCACTCCAATTAAAGGGGGTGATGAAGTTTGTGAGATTCAAGAAAAGGACATTGCTGCTGAGCAACCCAAACGTGAAGAAGACAACAAATAGGTCTGCTAGATGGGCCATAAAAGGGAGGTGTGGAAACCAGGGCCAGTATCTTGTTTTAGTTGTTGAGGGCAGCACCCCCAAGCAAATTGCCAGTTCTGTGATGCCATTTGCTGCAGATGTGGGAAATTTGGACACATAGTGAGAATTTGCAAGGTACTGTGTTTTCTGTCCAGAGGTTCTGAGCAAAACTACTACCCAACTGAGCTGAGGAGAGATGAGAGAGGCTCAAAAGATGAGCCAGCAGCTACATTCCACAACCACAAGGTAAATTACATCAGGGTGAATCAAGTGGAGGGTCAGAGCAGTGCACTGAGTCGCATTACATGTTAGTAGAAGGTTCCCACTGTGAGATGCAGATAGATATGGGCTCATCAATAACTATCATGTCCTGGGAAACTGCCAAGCAGGCCATGCCAACTAAGAACTCAACCAGTGAG
The DNA here is from genome assembly GCF_031021105.1 of Erythrolamprus reginae. Taxonomy (NCBI): domain Eukaryota; kingdom Metazoa; phylum Chordata; class Lepidosauria; order Squamata; family Dipsadidae; genus Erythrolamprus; species Erythrolamprus reginae. The sequence continues at coordinate 100,320,795 of NC_091951.1, forward strand.
GACCTCAGACTGCCAAGGAAACAAAATCCCAGTGTTGGGAATCAAAAGGGTGACCTTAAATATGATGACCATTGCCCATGACCACATTCCAATCCTACTGAGCCAGTACTCTCCAAATGAACGTGATTCGAGATGAGAAGACAATTAATGCGACGGTTATGGGCAATTGTTATGACCTTCTACAGGAGTTCCAGAATACCTTTGACTCAGCATTGGGCAAGTACGTGGGCACTCCTATTTCCTTTAATTTAGATCACAACATACAGCCGATAAGGCTAAGGCCCCATAGAGTTTCCTCTGCGCTTAAGCCATTGATCGACAAAGAATTAGATAGGTTAATAGCTCAGGGAGTCTTAGAACCGGTCATGCTAAATGGGAAACCCCAATAGTGCCAATATTAAAGAGTGATGGTCTGTGCGCTTATGTGCTGACTATAAATGCACACTGAACAAGGCCTTACAGCAGAATGCATACCCGGTACCTGTAGTCCAACATCTATTACATATGCTAGGCCTGGGTGCCATTTTTGCAAAATTAGACCTCACACAGGCATATCAGCAACTTCCTGTCAATTGTGAGACTACAGAAGCCCAAACGATAGTTACCCACCACAGGGCTTTTAAATATAACAGGTTACAATTTGGCATTAGCATGGCCACGGGGATCTCCCAAGTAATAAGGGAATGAGTGTTAAATAAATTGCCAGGTGTCATCTTGTATTTTGATGACCTATTAATAACAGCAACAGATTGAGCTAAAGTGAGAAAGTGCCAGATAGGGGTTCCTGAGATAGAATTCTTGGGGTACTGGATGGATCCAGACTACACCTCACTAAAAACAAGCTTAGGGCCATTAGGGAGGTTCCAGTGCCCACCAACAAATCTGAGTTGCAAGTGTTTTTAGGGAGGCATTTTGAGCTGGTCAATGACCATCAGCCCTTAATAGGGCTCCTAGCGGGGAACAAGCCCACGCCAGACACTCTTCCTCCAAGAATGCTGAGATGGTCTTTATTTCTTGCTGCCTATTCTTATACACTAAAATACTGACCAGGCAGGGCCACGGGGAACACAGATGCCCTGCAAGCCTTGGTAGATGACCCCACTCTGGGCGTCCCAATCCTGTTGATTGACTGCTGGGCCAGGGGTGATCATGGCAGTGAATACTGCAGTGGAAACAACCAAAGATGTGGAATTCCATACTATTTTGAACTTGGTGAGGAAGGGGTGGCCTCTGTGGCCACAGGGGCCAGTAAAACCTGACCTTCAACCGTATGCAAAAAGACAACATGAAATAGCGGTACAAGGGGGATGTCTATTATGGGATGATCATGTCCTCGCTCCTCTGTCACTATGAGCAGATATTCTAAGGGCATTACACAAGGGGCATCCAGGGGTGGTCAGGATGAAGGCATTGGCACAGACCTATATATATTGGCCCAATATGGACAAACACATAGGGGACCAGGTCGCAGGGTGTATGCCATGTCAGGAATCTAGAGCTTTCCCCCAAAGTCTCCTGTCTATTAGTGGGAACAACCCAGGGCCCCTTGGTCGCGCATACACATGGATTTTGCAGGTCCATTTCATGGGCAAAAATTTCTGATAGTAGTTGACATATGTTCTAAATTATTGGAAGTGGAAAGGATGCATAGCATGACATTAGAGGTAGCCGTTAGAGCCCTAAGAAAATTATTTGCTACACGTGGGCTGCTGGATATAATAGTTTATTTATTTTTTTATTTTTTCGATTTCTATGCCGCCCTTCTCCTTAGACTCAGGGCGGCTTACAATATGTTAGCAATAGCACTTTTTAACAGAGCCAGCATATTGCCCCCACAATCCGGGTCCTCATTTTACCCACCTCGGAAGGATGGAAGGCTGAGTCAACCTTGAGCCGGTGATGCGATTTGAACCGCTGAACTTCAGATCTACAGTCAGCTTCAGTGGGCTGCAATACAGCACTCTACCTGCTGCGCCACCCCAGCTCTTTCAAACAATGTTTCAAACAATGGGCCATAGCTAACATCAACACTGTTCAAAGGATTGCTAGCCAGTCTGGGAATCAAACACACGTGGACTGGGAAACAGGCCCACCTCCTAACAACCTTCTCCCTACAGCTACAACTCATCCCCAAGAGCCAGTGTACTTATCTTTTGATATGGAGACACCACCCAGCAACAATAAGGAGTCCAGTTCGGTCAAATTCAACATGTTGGGTGAGCTGTTCCAGAAGGTTCCAGAGAGGGAGGCAGAGAGAAAACACATCCTCTCCAGCCTCAGCCAATGCCCTGACTGAACTGCGCAGGTCAACTAGAGCAGTTAAACGTCCTACATCAGTGATGGCACACCTATGGCACGGGTGCCACAGGTGACATGTGGAGCCATATCTGCTGCCACACGAGCCGTTGCCCTAGCTCAGCTCCAACATACATGTATGTGCCGGCCAGCTGATTTTTGGCTCACACAGAGGCTCTGGGAGGGAATTTTGGCTTCCAGAGAGCCTCCAGTGGGATGGGGGAGGGCGTTTTTACCCTCCCCTGCCACCAGGGAAGCCTTTGGAGCCTGGGGAGGGAGAAACACGAGCCTACTGGGCCCACCAGAAGTTGGGAAACAGGCCATTTCCAGCCTCCGGAGGGCCTTTGGGTGGCGGGGGAAGCTGTTTTTGCCCTCCTCGGGCATTGCATTATGGGTCTTTCTGCACCCAAGGAAAAAAATGTTTGCCATCACTGTCCTACATATTTAGATGATTATGTATGCTGATTTGTGCACTGAACTAAAGGGGAAGGGATGTTATGTCTGAGAAGCTGGGAAGTTTTCACTCCAGTCCAACAAGAAAGTAGAGCAGGGAAATTCTAATTGGCTCCTTCCCAATAGGGCTCCCTATTTAAACCCCTGCCAAAAACAGGCAGAGGCTGATGTTTGCTCACCACAACCAATAAAGAGCTGAAGTCTCACTGCCAGTCTCTTTCCTCCTTAGTATCTGAACTCAACACTCCCATACGCACACCTCTTCCCTGCGGCCAAAGAGTAGGTTGAGGAAGCCAAGCACAGCTGTCCTCAGGAGGCTGAAGTGGGTTCCCAGTTTCCAGCCTCATGCTGTACTCACAATAAATGATGGGGCCAAGTGCTGATTAAGTCTGCGATTGCAATAAATGAATTTGTCAGTGGCAGTTTTGCATCACAATGGAATTTAGCTAATTAAGTATTTCAGCTGATAACACTTCTGCCATTACATGCAATTAAGGAAGCACTAGAGGCTGGAAAGATCTGTTTTATCACCCTTCCTGCTAAATGTGGATTCCCAGAGGTGATGTGGGACCATAGAAGACCACCCAAGACCCCAACCTGGAGTTGTGCTCAGTTTGGTACCTCAATCTGATCCAAAACACCCCGTTTCCAGGGAAAGGACAGGTATCCTTAGGAAGAAATGACCATTGGGCACATAGGAGCAAATATTGTTACATCATCCTTAAATGAAGGAGTGACTGATCTTCTGACTGGAAGTACTACAGTGGTACCTCTACTTAAGAACTTACCATTCATTCCGTGACCAGGTTCTTAAGTAGAAAAGTTTGTAAGTAGAAGCAATTTTTCCCATAGGAATCAATGTAAAAGCAAATAATGTGTGCAAACTCATTAGGAAAGAAATAAAAGTTTGGAATTTGAGTGGGAGGAGGAGGAAGAAGAGGAGGACAGTCGCTGCTGAAGGAAGAAAATGAGGTGAGGGGAATTTTAAAAAATCCAAAACTTTAAGGCTTAAAAGAAAAAAGAGCGACTCTGAGGCGGCGAGGAGGAGCACGTGCCTCCCGTATACTGTGCCAGAGAGAGAAATCCAGTGGGGCGAGAGGGAGGAACCTCCGGCTCCTTTGACTGAAAGGCGGCGGCTGCTGCTGCTACCTGATTCCTCTTCCTTCCCATGCTGAAGGGCTCCCCTCTCCTCTCACTCGCTTACTATGTAGCCAGCGCTATTCCTTCACTCTGGGCTGCTCAGAGCGAAGGGAGTGTTTTTTTTTCTCTGCGCGCTGGCAGAGGTTTGTTCCCTCTCCAAGTGCCCAGAGAAAGGAAAATGCTTCATTCTCTCTGGGCTGCCAAAGCTTCCTTAAGCGCCACCAAAAGGCTCCTCTGGCAGCCCAGAAAAGCCCGAGATGGCCGGGATTAAAGGGGGAATGGCAGGAAACTGGCTGGGCCTTTGTGCTGCTCTCAAATTTTCTGGGAAATTTTTCCGGGCTCGGGTTTTTAAGTAGAAAATAGTTCTTGAGAAGAGGCAAAAAAATCTTGAACACTGGTTCTTATCTAGAAAAGTTCTTAAGTAGAGGTGTTCTTAGGTAGAGGTATCACTGTACATGGAATCTGTAGTACATGTAAAACAAGTTAAGCTGTTCCCAAACGTAGGCCAGGGAAGAGTAGTCAAATACTGTATAGAGTCTGTGCCACTTAACCTGGAGAAGTAATGGATTCACTTTGGACAAAAATCTTGATATAGAGTTCCTGTTACCCTCCGAGTTTGGGTGTTTGCTTACAAACATTTCATTACCCAACAAGGTAACACCAGTGCACTGATGACGCTACCTAGTTGAGTAATGAAATGTCTGCAAACAAACAGCGAAGCTCGGAGAGCAACAAGAACGCCGCACTTCAGCCCTGAGCTATATATATATATATTCTATTTTCTCTTCCTTGATATATTTCTATTTTATATATGGAGCCTGTTTATGAAGAAAATGCAATTATGAAGTATCTCACCTGTGGTATGAAATAAAAAATTATGTGTGTCATTTTTGCCTGCATTCATTTTCATATCTATTCCACCTTGTTTATGCACTAAATAAGGAGAAAATTCTGCACAAGTGTCTAACTTGGAAGAGTTGCTAATATGAAGATTGCTTTTCAAGATGTATTTTATTATTTTTTAAAAAGTAATAATTGTTCCAAATGGCTAGAAACACTATGCCACAAAACATTAAAAATGGGATACACAATGCCCTTGGGAGAGACAACATATGATGGCTTGTGGCTTTTTCCTTGTACAATGTCCCTGGGAGCTATCCTGCTTTCCAGTCATTTGGTGCAGTGATTGCTGTTACTTTGAGGAATTTTAGAAATGCAAAGAGCTATACACTGATTACATAAATAATAAAAAGAATATAAAATTTAAAAGGCAGTCTCAGAGCATTTCTTAGGCTGATCCCCGAAGAGAATGGTGTTCTGGACCTACACAATAATCCAAAATGTGCTTATTTGGGAGGGAAGAATGCAGTACTGTACATCTTTTAAGAATTCTTAATCTGAAATGGCACAAGCGTAATAGACAAGATATTTTGCCACCTGAGAGCCACAAAATATTTATGCCCCAAAGGGAGCCATATTCCTGTTTCTGTTGCTGTTTCTCACCGACCTTCTTTAAGCCAATTTGTTATTAACATGGTCTGGACTGCATGATGAAAAACTTCAGTGGATAGATTTACATGATTATTTTCTTACAAAAATGCATCCTGCGCACAGGAAAATCTGTCAAGGCAAACAATCTGCTATGCCTGTTGTAGCTGTATGGCCACTAACTATAATTATCCCTGCCTGGGCTTCTTACATTTCATTTTCCTCTGATTACTCCATCTACATTTTCTTTCTTAGGTCTATCTAATCTCAGGATGATACTCCATGCCTCTGATCTCGTCCACTATGCCATAATACAAGATGATACAAGATTTCCCCCCCTTGGTTTTGTTCCAATAATCTAACATGACTATCCTGCAGAAACTAATTTTCCGGGAATAAAGATAATTTCTAAAGAGACGCAACCTCTACCTAAGATAAAAAGCAAGCCTCAGCTAAGATGCCATTTCTCTGCAGAAAAAAAAAGACAGGACAGCAATAACAGAAGAGATTATACTACCCTCCTTTAGTATGGATGAATAATACATGTGAATCCTGGGTAGAGTAAATCAGTGTTTCCCAACCTTGACCACTTGAAGATATCTGGACTTCAACTCCCAGAATTCCCCAGCCAGCATTTGGTGGCTGGGGAATTCTGGAAGTTGGAGTCAAAATATCTTCCAGTGGCCAAGGTTGGGAAACATTGGAGTAAATAGTAAAAGAAGCTGGGTTAAAAACAGTAGGAAGCGCCAAAGGCCAAATCCCAAGGAGCAGGCTCTCTCCAGATGGCAACCAATTAAAGTTCTCATTGGCTGTACCCAGGTAGGGTTGACCAGAATGCAAGCTTTTTTTTGGCGCGGGGAGGTGGGTGGGTGGACAGACGACAAACGTCCACCTCCCACTGTCAGCTCAGCTCCTTCATTTGGCCCAAGGGTCCTGTGGGTTCAAGGGACGCAGAGCAAGCAGGCTTAACGCTCAGCCGGTAGGAACTTAACATAACTCCCCAGTTGTTGGGGCGGGGGAGAAAATAAAAAAGCTGCTTTTTAAAAGGCCAAGCAGCAGCTCACTTTGGTAACATCAAACGCAGAAAGAGAAAGGGCATTGGGCTAATTGGAGACCCGGCTACTAGACAGACTTCCAGCAGTTAACAACGTCCCAACAACACAAGCGCGCGCCAACTGGGAGCCGTGAGGCGCGCGCGCGGCCTGCCGGGTATTCCGTCCTCTTGTCTCTCTGTCGCTCGCGCGCCGACGCGCGCGCTTTGCTTCGCCCTTGTTACCACAATTGCTCATTACGGGCAGGCCGCCCTCGCTTTAATTGCCGATCCGCACCCTGAATCCAAGTCTTGAGAGACCCACTTATTGCCCTGATTAATGGGCAGATGCTTCCCGGTCGTCAGGCATCAGCCGCGCTGCCGTGGCAACCACTCACCTCAGCAACCATTTGCTACAGCCACTTCCACCTGTCCCAGATTTAAGGCCGCGGCAGATTAGGTGGAGAATGAGGGAAAGTGTGGGGGGCCTGTGGGACTTGCCCGTCAGGGAGAGGGGGAAAAGGGAGCCTGCCGCCGGCCCGAAGAGCCCGGGCAAGAGGGGAGCGAGCATCTTTAGGTTGTTGCCAGCTTGTTTGGGCACGTGGGGGGCGGGGTACGAGCAAGTCATGGAGGGACCGGGCTACGTCTCAAAATGCAACCCCCCCCCCCTTGTGAAGTAGCACTGCAGCAGGAGCAGCTCCAGGAGGCCGAGCACATTCTCTGCCTCTTCCTTTAATTGCGGCTGAGGATCAAACGCTGGGATTCAGGAGTCTGGGAGTCTCAAGGTGACCCTGAGCCCTGGGCTCTTCAGCTGCAGCTTAGGAAAGGGGAGGAAAGTGAGAAGGTTGGCGGCGGTGAGGTGTGTGTGTGTGTGTTTGTGTGTTTTGCCCCCTTTTGTGGATTAGCCCAAGAAGGAAAAGGGACCTCTTTTTTTCCCACACTGTCCATCTTTAATAGTGCCCCTATGTAATCTCAGAGGTACATTAAACAGACCTGGGGTGATGTAGTAGATCTGGAAGACTTTTGTGTTCCCCCAGTCCAATTCCTCCCTCCCAGTCCTCCTAGATTTAACAACCCAGAGGGCATAGGCTGTTAACTATTTGCAGAGAGCCCCTTTCTTGTATCACCTTCCTTGCCTAAAGGACATTCATGCAAACTGATGCCACAGTTATGCGGTGAAGATATTTGTGAAGTCAGGAACTATTGACAGTAGGGTTAATGCATAATTAAGATGTCCCTTGGTTGTTTTCTCCCTATCCCTCACAATCCTTCAAACATAGCTCTTCGCAGTGAGTGCATATTCCAAACAACAATGAGGTTGGACAGTTCATATTCTAATAAAGCTCTAGACCTGATCAAATAGAGCCACAGGGTTCTATTTTAACAATTCTTGCTCACATCTACATAAACATAAGTCACATATGCGCACCAATAGCACATTAAATAATTTTAGTAGGATTTAGAGAAGACTCTAAAGGCCTGAAGACAGAATAGAAAATAGGAAGGCCACAATTTAACAGAATGTATAGAGAAATGAATGATATATCTAAAATGTAATAGAAACGGATTAAGACCTGTAAAAACAAAACAAAATATATGAGAAATATTCTTTTTTAAATCAATAAAGAAACTTTAAAAATAGGAAGGCCAGACTGGGATTAGACTTCTATATCTATGCTGGCTCTGTTAAAAAGTGCTACTGCTAACATGTTGTAAGTCGTCCTGAGTCTAAGGTGAAGGGTAGCATAAAAAAAAATTCAAACAAACAAACAAACAAATAAATAATAAATAAATAAATAAATAACTCACTCTCTGCTGCTGCCATGAGGTTGTCCTGATATTTGTAACTCTAATGAGAACCACATGACTGGTTACTTAAGAACTGTTGCTCCCTTCTTTGCATTGGCTATCTTACTGACCTGATAGGACAGGGGAAATTAATTATAGTCACAGGGAGTGACCATCGGTAATGTTTATTATTCTCCTTTCTACACAACTTCTTTATACTCACAAATTGTGTCTCAATCTTCTCCATATAACTCAATCTAAGGAAATATGAATAGAATCAAAAGCTTATAAATACTCATTACATCAGCTTTGCCAACATGCTCGATGTGTTGGGAGTAAACCTCTGTTCTAGGTTTATTTTGCAGATTAGAGTTCCCAAATCTGGGCTGCAAAATTCCAAACAAAGAGCAGATGGCAGCAAAGATTTCTGGGTCTCTTTGCTCACAGGTTGTGCTTGTCCAAAGTTTTGCAGCCCAGATCTGATAGACTTAGTGAAGATGGCAGAACAAGGAGGGTCTGTGTTTCTATGATAATGAAAAAAACCCACAAAGCTTTGTGTCTCCTGGAACCCTTGGCCACTTCTCAATTTGAATCTGCCACTTGTGATTTCATTTTGGGTGGATTTTCAGCATTATGTGCTAATCACAAATCTAGCCCATATGCAAACATAGTCTGCTTTAGACTATTCTCTCCAGCCCTTATTAATACAGAATTGATCCCTTTTGTTCTGGCATTGGCAAATGCCCAAACTCTACAAATGGTCTTTTTCAGCCCAGAGCATTCTGGCTCAGCTTTAGATTCTCACACTGACATTTATACCGAAAATGCCAACAGGCAGCCAGGGTAACTGGAGATTTTTCCCTTTCAGAGCCCTATTTAGCCTGCATCTGGATATGCCGTGTCATTTCTAGGCAGCAGGTCTGCTCTCAGATCACCCGAAGGAAGTTTTGGATACTTTTGCCTATCCTACATTCCCCCCTCCCCCTTTTCTGTCCATAATGCAAACCACATTCCCTTTGGGAATAATTCTGTAATGCAGGGACAAATGAAAGAAAATCCAAGATTCAAACAGGATTAGCACTTGAAAGGCCCTCGGGCAGTCAGATCGATTGGAGCAAAGAAGAGGGAGGAAAGTTCAAAACAGAGCTACACGTTTGGAAACACCACGTGAATGCTTCTGTTCTGTGAATGCATCATGTTAGGTGGTTTGTGGGAGATCATATAAGTGAATATTCTCCAGTATATATAGTTACACACAAGGACCGGGTTCTTCCTGGTTTGGACTGGATCGCCCAAACAGGTAGCAACGTGCTGGCGGCATCACTGAACTGGATCGGCTGGTACTGGTCTGTGAGCATAACTATTTTTATATTTTGAATTTTTTACTGTTGTAAATGTTTTTTCCCTGTTCTGCTGCTTGGAAAAGGGTCCTCCCACCCCACCACACCCCTCGGTTTATACTGACCTTTATTTCTTTGCCCGAAGCACAGCTGATCAGTTCCTCAGCTGCATTTTGGGCTGATTTCAGCTACAGAAGCAAAACTGCACGAGGGGACATGTGTAAAATGTCACAATGTGAACTGGTGGCAAAGGTACTGTAAGTGGAACCCTCTTTTGTTACACACATAGTTCAAAAGTAGCATGTCATAAAGGTTTCTGCTATTTCCCTGGCCTTGAAAGCAAAGTATATTGAAATAAACTAGACAATCCATGCCCCACTGGGTCATTATTTCAGAGATATTTCCTTACCTAAAAAAGAAAAAAAAAACACAGGGGAGCAGGGATGAATCCTGACTTCCTGCTGGCTTCCCCAATGAGTTTCCTTATGGAAATCTAGCAGAGAGCATCGGAAATCTCCCTTCCCAGCTGGTAGGAAGTATCTTGAAAATGAAGGTCACGTGTTCACAGCAATAGAAGCATTGCTCTAGCTATAATTTCCCCAAATTTAATTGTTTTTGTAGTCATGGGTCTTGGATTTTGGAAACATTCTGTAAGTTAGCCCAGTTAAGGCCAAAACGTGTAGCCTTATGATGCACTTTTTGGCCCAGTTAAAGATAATGACAAGGAAAGCTTTAGTAGTATATAGATGAGGAAAAGATGCAGCCTTCACAGTCTGCTTAGAGCCTTAGATGAACTGGCTGTTGTTTGAATACTGTTGTCTCATTTATCACCATTATTCTTACATATACTCTTCTGTTCTAATCTTCCATATGCAAAGGGTTTTGTTTTCTGGGAATACCTAGACAGAATATTACTCTTATGTATTACTGATTAGTTTGGTCTGTGATACAGATCTGTACATGGTTGAGTTGAACAACAGCCTAGATTCCAAACTGGAGTTGAAAAATCATAGTTATGTTCATATAATTTGCCCAAGTAAGTATTACTTAACATAATGGGCTGGTTCATACAACATGCTAGGATAATGGCTGCATTCCCAAAACACCCTAGAGACATAACTTCATTTTAGCCTATGCTAATAAAAGTATATGAGCCAAACCACCATGTAGACCTATCAATAAATTGAATGATGACCCTGGATTAGCATTCATTAGGTAAAACCTTTCCCCAAACTGAATGTGTGATATGTGTGTTTGTAAACACATGTATGTATTGTTGAGGTTAATAATGTCCTTAATATTGACTGGTAGTTAAGATATTTTCCAACAGTTTTTGTTGGCTGCTTGATCTAGATGTAGGCATGCTGTATGGGGGCTACTGTGCTTCTTCATTAGCATAATTGGCAAAGAGAATCAGAGAATTGTGACATCTTAAAGAAAATAATAATGAAAGTTTTTTTTAGATTACTAAAATTGACTGAAGAAGTACATGAAATGTTATATCTGGAAACTCCAGATCGTGCAGAATGCAGCTGTGAGAGAAATCATGGGTTTTTCCAGATATGCCCATGTTACACCAACACTCCGCAGTCTGCATTGGTTGCTGATCAGTTTCCGGTCACAATTCAAAGTGTTGGCTATGACCTATAAAGCCCTTCATGGCATCGGACCAGAATATCTTCGGGACCGCCTTCTGCCTCACGAATCCCAGCGACCAGTTAGGTCCCACAGAGTTGGCCTTCTCCGGGTCCCGTCGACTAACAATGTCGTTTGGCGGGACCCAGGGAAACAGCCTTCTCTGTGATGGCCCTGACACTCTGGAATCAACTCCCCCCAGAGATCAGAATTGCCCCCACCCTCCTCGCCTTTCGTAAGCTTCTTAAAACCCACCTCTGTCGTTAGGCATGGGGGAATTGAGATACAGTATTCCCTTCCACCTAGGCCTATACAATTTATGCATGGTATGTTTGTGTGTATGTTCGGTTTTTTAACTAAGGGTCTTTTAATTATTTTAAATATTAGATTTATTATATGTTGTTTCATTATTGTTCTAAGCCGCCCCGAGTCTACGGAGAGGGGCGGCATACAAATCTAATAAATAAATAAATAAATATTGTTAAGAATAGTATTAGGAAATTATATAGAACTGATCTATCCCCTTTTCAAAATAGTGAATTCTTTATTCATCAATATTAAATTATTGGCAAGTGGAGATATTAAGATATTAAGATACTTGATCTTGCATGCTATAATTAGCTTATGAAATTTACTGTTTTGATGGCCATTGACTTTAAAAGACAATCGGACTTACCCTCTGTTCATTTATCTATCAACAAATACAGTATTAGCTATAACAAAGTCAGTCTGTAACAATAATTTATTTCCAACTGTCATGTGCCTGGAAAAAAAACTCCTCTATCATGGCTTGTTTGCAAGCATCTTATAGCTACAGCATTTCCAATTTAGAGAGGTTGGATTTTTGATTGGGGCAATAATTCTTATATTTTTATGTTGATCTTTTCAATGATTCAGATGGCTGGAGGTGTAGGTAAACAACACGATGTACTATTGGAACATTCTTAGGAGGCTGTAGAAAAAAGAACTGTTATGAGTGTGGATTGGGGTTGGGGAATGTTAAGTAAGATCCGAATGGTAGAATCCTGGTCATACAATATCTGCAGACTCTAGCTAGGAACTGAAGCTACCGGCCAAATGGCATTTAGGAAATTTAAGTGTGCTCTCTGTGAAATAGGACAAATGCATTTGCTGCAGATATTATTCACTCAGTGTTATCCCATTTGTCTTTATAAGGAAGCTTGTGTGAAATAGAGCTCCTGCCTCAGTATTTTGATGAAATGGTGGGAAAAACTCCTGACTGAAAACTTGAAGAGCTGCTCGTAAAATATTTAGACCATACTGAACAGCTAGACTTAACATAAGGCTTCTTCCTACGTTCTAGCATTCCCACTGTCTTAGGTCATTGATAGATCACAATCTTTGCAGGGAAATCTACACATTGCTATCTTCTGTAAACCAGAGGGGGAAAAACTCACTTCTTATGTTTACGCTCTCATCCACCCTAACATCTCTTTTCTGCTTATGATTCAGTTGCTAAAAAAAATACAAAAATCAATGAACCAAGATAATGAATTGTTATCCTAAAGCTGCCTCTGACCAAAAGAATGTCAGGTTGCAAGATATTCACAGCCTCCTCGTGATGTTTATGATGTTCTGACGTATATAGATGAGACTCAATTGTAGCAGCAGAACTGAAGGAGACAAATTTGTCCATTGTCCATCAAAACAATTGTGTGGATTATGGAGAGGAAATGAAAGGAAGTCTTTAGCTTCACTAAAATTTCTGATTTTGGAGATTCCAGTAGTTGGGATGTCTGCGTGAGATTGGAAAGGGAAGAGCTGCAAATTCGATTCTGAACCCCAAAGTAGCATTTGCTGCTGCCACACCATTTTATTCTGACCATCTACAAGTCACAGTACAGACAGAACAAGGCGAAACAAAGTGGCTCCTGTTGGCAAAGGAAGTGAAATAAGGCTGCACACTTTCACCTGATTTATTCAACCTATATGCTAAATATATATTAAGGGAAGCTGAACTGGAAAATTAGCATGGTTTTAAAACTGAGGAAGAAACATAAACAATCTGCATTATGCTGATGACACTACTGTGATAGCTGAAAATGCAAAGATTTGCAAGGTCTAGTAATAAAAATCAAGTAACGCAATAAAAATGGGAATAAAATTAAATATAAATAAGCCAAAGCCAATGACAGTAGGTACAGCAACTAGCCATAGAATTGACAATTAAGATATTGAAGTGCCTTTTAGAATCCATCATCAACAATAAAGGAACAGGTAATCAAGAAATATGCCACAAGACTAGCACTTGATAGAGCAACCATGAATGTCTTACGGTAGAAAAGATATTCAGATGTTATGATATGTAACTGAATTTAAACGTGGCTTGGATAAACATCCATCCTAAAATAAAATACAGGAAATAGTATAAGGGCAGACTAGATGGACCATGAGGTCTTTTTCTACCATCAAACCTTTATGTTTCTATGTCTATATGTACAAGTATCAGAATCATGCAATAAATGGTATTCCTCATGGCATTTTATGGTAGGAAAGTTGAACTTTGAAGAAGCATGATAGAAAGAGCATTGAACTTTTGAACTTTGGTCATAGAGGAAGACGCCTGCATATATCATGGACAGCCAAGAAAAGAAATACAGTGTTCCCTCGATTTTTGCGGGTTCGAACTTCGCAAAAAGTCTATACTACGCTTTTTCAAAAATATTAATTAAAAAGTACTTTGCTGTTTCCCCCCTATACCACGTTTTTTCCCACCTGATGATGTCATATGTCATCACCAAACTTTCGTCCTCCTTTAATAAATATTTTTTAAAATAAACTAAATAAATAAACATGGTGAGTAATAATCTAATGGTTGCTAAGGGCATGGGAAATTGTAATTTAGGGGTTTAAAGTGTTAAGGGAAGGCTTTTGATACTGTTCATAGCCAAAAATAATGTATTTACTTCCCCATCTCTACTTCGCGGAAATTTGACTTTCGCGGACGGTCTCGGGACGCAACCCCCGCAAAAGTCGAGGGAACACTACCGTAAACGGATCATTCAACAAATCTACCCAGAGTTCTCACTTAAGACACAAAAAACCAGGCTCAAATTATCCTAATTTGGTCACATTATGTGAAGATCCAGCTTTCTGAAGAAGGCTCCATACTGGGAAAAGAAGAAACAGGTAAGCAACAACAAGCTGGATGGACTCAGTTTATTTATTTATTTATTTATTATTTATTTATTAGATTTCTATGCCACCCTTCCCGAGACGACTCAGGGAGGTGTACAACATTATAAATGCCGCAATATATATATAAAGAAATCTAAATAACTTTTAGAAGAATTATACAAAATTACTAAAAATGTTAGGAAACCCCATATACAATCATACACACTCATCCAATTCAATCATTCATAATATCGGCCTGAGACAATCTCAACACTCATGGCCCGCCATGCCCGCCAGCAGAGGTGGGTCTTCAAAGCTTTACGAAAGACCAGGAGGGTACGTATCTCCAGAGGGAGTTTATTCCAGAGGGCCAGGGCCAGCACAGAGAAGACGTTTTGGGACAGATCATTCACGAAGAAAATTTATCCATGGTCACTAGGCATCAACTGAAATCCTGGAAATTATGTATGAGAAGCCTGTAATATTAGAAGTACCCATTTTAACTTTCCACATATGCTTGTGGAACTCTCATCCTACGACTACTGGAAGTGTCTGCTTTTCAGCTCTGCTTCACAGTAATGATCTGTCTGTCTCCTAAAAGAAAAGGCACAACCTGCCTTTTTATTTCTTTACTTCTGCATGCTTTTGAGGGGAGGTGCAGCTGATCCCAGCATGAACCAAGAAGAGCCACAAATTGGCTCAGTAGTCGTTATCTAGTCGATGCTATCCCAAAGACACCAGACGGTCTTTGGTTTTCATGTGTGGTGGAAAGTGGGGCTAATGAAAGATCTTACAGATCCTTTGTTCTGATAGGAGTTTCTGTTATGAAAGACGGCTTTATTGAACGGAGCAACAATTCTGTAGTCAGGTTACTTCAGTGGTTACTTTCCTCTCTTTTGGTACTAGGAGGGAACCCGACAAGTAATTGCTTGGCTTAATTTGTTGGGCATCGGTCTTCAGCCATAGGCCTCTCCTTCTGCCTTTGTTTGCTGCATTAATGTGTCAACTAGCATCAGAATTCTCTTTCTGTACCATATAGATATTTAGAGATTATGATCAAGTCACCCTTCACCCTACTCTTAGAGAGACTAAACAGATTGAATTGCTTTGGTAACATGCCCAGCCCTCAAGTTGTCCTTACAGAGTCTCTACATTTCCTCTGATTTATCAACACTTTCCCCACCGCCTCAATACATTGCCCCATCCACCACCACCCCCTGCAGTACTGTATAAGCACATCTTCTGGGTGCAGTTTTAGCAATGGTCTTTCATGACAGCCAGTGTGGTCTAGTGGTTAAGGCACCAGGCCAAGAAAGCAGGGGGACCATGAGTTCAAAGCTACCTTGGGCCTGTCACTCTCCTTCTCAGCTCTATTCACCATGCAGGGGTGTTGCTGTGAGAAAAAAAATGAGGAGGAAGGTGTTGCTGGATATGTTCATCAATTTATTCGGGAAAAATTAATAAAGATGGCAAACAAACAGTTAAAAACTTTCACTTTGCTATTCCTGATGAACAAGTCCTTGTTTATTTAAGAGATAATACAGGGCAATTTCTTTACAAAGTTTAAATACATTTAACAGCTCTATTATCAGAATTCTTGTTTCTCTTCCAAAGACTATTCCAAGAATCAAATGGTGATTGCAATACCTGTTGGTGTCTCTAAGGAACATTTCTAGGTTAATTAGTCCACCATCAAAGATGCAGATTAGATTAGAATTAGAAAAACATTGCCTGGAACATTGAAAAGTGAGTGAGGAATGATCCATCAAACTGTGTTTAGCCCGTGTAATTATGGAAACAAAGAGTGAGTAACATAATAGAAGGCGATTCTATTCCTCGCGGAGGATTTGGATTCACAATTAAAATAGGCTGTTTTGCGAACAGTATAACTCCTAAATTCCACCTCTGTATTTCTCACAACTGACCCTTAGAGAACTCTCAAATAAATCCAGATGCTTGCCATCCCTTTCTTTGTGTATTTTTAAAGAATGGGAATAATCATATTCAACTTTCAGTTTTAACCAGGCTGACTGATTTTATATCAGTTTCAGAAGAGACTGAAAGGGCATATGTTGGTTGTCTAATGTCCCCACCAAGATGATATGCCTAATCCAAGACACATTTGGCCCTTCAAGGCAGTGGGAGAGAGACAATATTACAGTACAAGATAACCCTGTTTACACCCATCCTATTGGTGGATTACTTGAGAGAAATTTGTACTAATGAGCCAATTCTCAAACTATAAACCCCACCCTACCCTTTCTATGATGCTGCTAGAGATGAAGCTCTCTAGATGTTCTGTAATGTTGTTTCCAAATATGTAGGTCTTGTTCACTACGGATTTTGGGAATTGTAGATTAACACTTCAAGACAGCACTAGATGAGGGGAAACTACTTTTGACATGCCTCCTTTTTTCTGGGATGCTGACACATGAAGAACCATGAACGGGAAGTTGGAAAAGGTCCATGGTGAAGGTGGGTGGAGCTGGAGAAAGACCGGCCTGGCGTTTTCTTGTCTATCTATAGGACTGTGATTGCTTTCAGCATAGTATTTGACTCTGAGCTGGGTTGCTTTCTTGGAAGTTCTGTTATCCAAACTAGGTAATATGTTCAATGCTCAAGCACCAAGGAGCCTTCATTTCAATCCTGAGCTACAAATATTCTCCTCCGTTAGTACTATTTGACTCTATTTGGGATGTGTGTGTATGTGCATAGCAGGATCCTCAGCAAGAATTCCATCACAATGTGATCACAAATCAGGGATGGATGGCTAATAATAATAACAATAACAATAACAACAACAATTTATAATAATAATAACAATAATTTATAGCAATATTTATTATTATTATTATTATTATTATTATTATTATTATTAAATTAAATGTGTATGGCGCCCATTCCCGAAGGACTCAGGGCAGCTTATAACAATAGGAATAATAGAACAATGAAAACAATGTAAACAATAACAATAATATAAAACCATGTAAAATCTCATTCATGCAGTCACACCATATCATACATATATGGCCTCAGAGCTTTTCTCCCCAATTCTTCAAGTCTTGGCCTTCTCCTTTGCCACCCTGAGAATAAATTTCCCCTCAAACCCCACCCCACCCCCCAATTGCTCTTTGACCAGAAAGAGGTTAGATTCAAAGATTCTCCTGACCACAACATTTCTCCACGGGTGACTGAGAAAGGATGCTCACTCAGTGTCTGCCTGGGTTGTGAGAAATTTATGTGGGACATCTTCCTTGGGATTTAGAACAAGGAAATGAAGGCAAGGCTCTGTGTTACCAGATGTCACATATTTTTTAAACATATATTCAGTGTCTACTTAACAGGGCATCCTTCTTTGGAAGACATTTTAAGGGGCATGCATAAGCGCACCAGCGTGCCTCCTGTCCCTGTCCTAATGTTTGCTTTTATTCATATCCCTTTCATGTATTCATAACCACGTTTATACTTATATCTGTTATCTAACATGAAATAAAATAAAACAAAGAGCCCTGCTTGGGCTTTCAGTTCATAGTATGGGCTGCTTCCCAGAACTTTGCACAATACTGCATTGACAAGCCAGCAGTGGTGCAGCTCTGTTGTTTTGTTCCTCCTTTGCATGAAAAGTGAGGTTCAATGTTGCTTAACTTACACCTAATTTAAGGTGCTGGGTAATGTTGTGGAGGAATGCCAAGGCAGCAGACAGTGCCCTGTTCTGTCTCATTGCTGATGGAGAAGGCAAGCCAAGCTGAATCAAGAAAGATTTCAGGAATATGCCAACTAAATTACAGGATCCTGGCTTCCCCTTCCTAAAAGTTACCCCAGGACCAACTCAGGCATCCTCCTCCTTTTTCTCCCAAGCTGTTGCCTTAGTTAGGACACTTTCCATCTAAACTGAGGTTGCCAATCAAAGCTACCTTTGTCTGGTGCACCTTTACTCTAAGGCCACCACCACCAAGATCAATACCGAGACAAATCAATCACTCTTGAATATCCTTTAATCTATCTATCCGTCAGGGCAGCTTAAAAGAAACAAGGAGGGTAGGGGAAGGGCAAAATCCGAGGCATGCTTGTGTGATAAAGAGGAGTTTAATTCATTTTGGTAACTATGTCCTGAGTGCCAAATATTGTGATTTAAAAAGACGAGGTATTGTATTAGGTTAGTGATTGGATTCCTCAGTTCCCACAGACGAACATGCCTTGGTGACAGAATTGGGAAGGAAGCTGGAATTAAGAGAGTGAAGAGTCATTGATTTCAATAATGTTGGACTATGGAGCCAAAGAGAAAACCCGGAGACAAGTGACAAAGCGCATATGAGGCCAAAGAGCAGTTATGAACATCCAAGGAAAGGGGCGCTTGGGGCTAAGGAGAGGTGGAATGAAAAGGAATTAGTCAAGCAATTTGGAGAGCTTATTTCAACTCCTACACTGTGCCTGGCTATGGCTGGCACTGTGACTCTCAGAATAGCACAATAATTTGGGGCAGGAGGGGAGGAGGGGATGGGAGGTAGGTATTTTGATTGGCCTAGATTCCTGTGAATCTGGAATAAAGCGCAACTGGGCAGCTATATTCTGCCGCTGCCCACCCCACTGTGCAAATCGGTTCCACTGCCCTTCCCCAAAGGGGCAGGCCTCACACCCTGCCAGGCTCCTGGCAGGTTCGACACTGGCTGCCTCCAGCAGGGAACGGACCCCCTTCCACAGGCCTTCCTTGGGTGATTGTGTCTCTGCGCTGGTGGGCTTCTGCTACCCCCTCCTCACCTCCCACTTTGCTGGAGAGTTGGCTGGCTCCCTGCAGGCTGGCACGGCCATCAGTGGGAAAGAATGAAACGACAAACAGTATCCACTTATGCTCCTCTCAGCTGCCAGATCCTGTCCTCATCCTTCAAAGCAGCCTGTGGCATGTGAAGAGTTTGAAAAGAACCACTATGTGGCTGTAAACTCTAATGGGGAGGGGGCTGGGTGGTTGGGGTTGTTTTTGTGTGCAGTTGGTGCTCTGTAGAGAGTGTCTGTTTTCACTGCCAGATGTTCTGCCTATGTACAGAGTTTAATGTTTCTATGGCATGAAAGTCTGTGGGCCATGTGGGATTGGAGGCATGTTGCCTAAAAAGTGTTCATCATTTCTGGGAATATTTGCAAGATGTAAGCGTGTCTGTGTACTCTCTCTCTCTCTCTTTTCTGTGTGTGTACACACTCTCTCTGTGTGTGCATATACAGTGTCCCCTCGATTTTCGCGGGTTCAAACTTCGCGAAAGGTCTATACCACGGTTTTTCAAAAATATTAATTAAAAAATACTTCGCGGGTTTTCCCCCTATACTATGGTTTTTCCCACCCGATGACGTCATATGTCATCGCCAAACTTTCGTCTGCCTTTAATAAATATTTTTTAAAATAAACTTTAATCAATAAACATGGTGAGTAATAATCTGAATGGTTGATAATGGAATGAAAAATTGCAATTTAGGGGTTTCAAGTGTTAAGGGAAGGCTTGGGATACTGTTCATAGCCAAAAATAGTGTATTTACTTCCGCATCTCTACTTCGCGGAAATTCGACTTTCGCGGGCGGTCTCGGAACGCATCCCCCGCGAAAAGTGAGGGAACACTGTACTGGTATTTGTGTGTAATCTTATGTGCATGCATGAAGATTTCATTATCATGCAATAGTCATAGGTATAAATTACCCTTTGCTTGTGTGAAGGTCTGCGCATGCCGATACCATGTGTGGAACGTGAGATCTCACAGCGTGCTCTCTCAGCCCCTGTAGACATGCATGTGTGTATGTATGCATGGGTGTATAGCCCCTTAATTTGTGAAACATCCATTTAACCATTTTTTTAAACACACACCTTATGAAGCAATCTTTCCACCTGATGTGCTGAAATAAACAAACCCCAGGATTCTTATTCAACGTGGCCAGTGGGCATTATGGGACTTGCAGTCCAGGATAGCTGGAGATCATATGGCCGACCCGTTACAAAGCGTGTTCAAGAATGTATGGGAGCCACAATATGACCTTGCTGCATTATGATGGAATTAATAGGATTGTCATTTGGAAATCTTTCAGCGGTTGATGCCAGAGAGTACAACTTGTGTCTCCCATTCATTCTCTGGGACTCTGCTTGTTGTGGGGGTGGAAAAAGAGGCAGAAGACCTGGGAAAGCCATCTTGCTTCCGCCTCCCACACGTTGCACCTGACCTGCTGGTTGACCTTGCAAGGTCTCTGCAATTTGGGGTCCCCAGTCTACCATCTCCCTTCTCAGAACGAAAGCTTTGAGTGGATTCCCATGGATTGTGCAGCTGCTTTAATTTTTTTTATTACAGGCTGCGCTGTTGCTAGAACTAGAAACTGCATCGGAGTCTGGCCACACCATGGGTGCCATTGTTATGGGGAAATCACGGAGGGCTTCCTAGCAAAGCTCTGAAGGAGATTATGTACAATACCCACGCTTCCCCCTCTCCCCCTCCCAATCGGCTGCCCCTCTTCCCACAACCCTTAGTGTCCCTCCAGGACCCAGGGTAGGAGATGTCACCATTTGGGGGAACCCATCCCAGGAATCAGTCATCCTTTCCGAATCTTTGCCTTCTCTTACATGCTCCCCACCCCCATGCAATTGCCCTAAGAATTGCCAGAAGTTCCCCTTCCGTATTTTGCCTCTCCAGAGGTTCCAATCACTCTACCGAGATCAGAATGCGGCCATGCAAACTTTGGTTTGCCTCTTTCCACAAAACCCTTCTGTCACCTTGCAGAAAAAGAAGAGTCTATGAGTTCTGTGAGAGACTGCCCCCCTACTCCCTCCCAGTCAGGTGGTGGTGGGTTGTGGAGGGATATCAGGTAGGCACGGGGTGGGGGTGGACTTCCCTCCGGAGTTCTGATTTTGGACTCAGTGTAAGGACAGGAGCAATGGGCAGAAGCACCAAGCCAGGCCTCCTCGCCCAGCGCTGCAGCAGCAGCAGCAACAAAAGCAGTCTTCTTGGGCACTCCCAGGGCAACGGAGGCGGGCACCCGTATGCCGCTGAGCCCAATGGCTCCCTTTCTGCAGAGCAAGAATAAAGCCAAACTTTGTTGCTGCACTTTGTGGTGCCAAGTGCTCTCCGGTCGAAAGTCCCGGGTTCCCGCAAGAGGTGGCTTCCCTTCTCGCCAAGCATCTCGACTGACAACGCGACCCCCCCCTCCAATGGTTCATCTTAACATCACCATCGCCGCCGCCTCCTTCACAAACTCAGGTCCTCTTTCCGCTCATCCAACCCGTCCCTCGCCAGGAGATCCCGGTCGGTTGCCGTGGGCACCCTCGTCTCCGTCGAGCCTCATCGCCCGATCGCCCGCCGTCCCTCCCCCGGCAAGAGAGCGCCACCGCCGCGGCCGTCCGCCGAGACCCCCCACCGCCGCCGCCGCGCGTGAAAGCCGCTCTGACTCACCGCTGGGCTGGATGTGGCTGGTGAGGATGGTGCCGGCCAGCAGGACCTGCCACAGCCCCGTGCCCACGCGGGCACTGGCGCCGAGCTGCAGCCATCGAGCCATTCCCTCGGCAGGAGGCGCGGGGACGGCCGGAGGACGGGACGAGCCCCGGTCCGGAGGAGGAGGAAGAAGCGGCGGCAGCAGCAGGGGCGGGGAGCGGCCGGGAGCCGCCTGTCCCAGCTGGAGTCCGCCCGGCGCTGCCCCCCCGCCACAACTCAGGGCACTTCAGGGCCGCTCAGCACCCACGCCTGCCGCGGGCTCCCCGCCTGCTCCATCGGCGGCTCATGGCCCGACGGACCCGCCGCCGGGGCTCGGAGGGCGTCGGGCGGAGAAGGGGGCTCGCTCCGGCAGCCAGCGCCGGCCAGCCGCATAGACCCCCCTCGCCCGCCGAGCGCCGCGGCGCGACTGTGCGTGTGCGCGTCTCTCTCTCTCGCTCGCTCGCTCTCCGTCTCGCCCCGCTCCGTTCTCCGGTCCTTCCCTGCCAGGCAGCGCTGGGCTGGCGGCGAGCACCTTGTCCGCGGCAATGCAGACACAGAAAGAAG
Organism: Erythrolamprus reginae; assembly: GCF_031021105.1. Lineage (NCBI taxonomy): Eukaryota > Metazoa > Chordata > Lepidosauria > Squamata > Dipsadidae > Erythrolamprus > Erythrolamprus reginae. The sequence goes on from NC_091951.1 coordinate 100,343,099, forward strand.
AAAAGAGCCAGCGAAAGGGGGGGGGAAGGAGGGAGGGGGGCTTGCCAAAAACCCGGACTGGAATCCGCGCCACGGGAAGGGACGGAGCAACAGCTGGTTCCAGACTGAACAAGCTCCGGAGACGCAAACAAGCTCTCCGCTGGGAGGGAAGCGGGAGCGGCGGGCGCCAGGCGGAGACGCACGCGCGCGCTCTTCTCCCAGTGCAAAGGCGGGCTGCAAAACAAAAGAAACAAACCTGCCCGGCGGAGGAGGCTCGGGGAGAAAAGGGGGCGGGCGCGCGGCCTTCCCCCCCTTCCTTCCCCTGGACACCAGCCCGTAATGCAAATGGAGGGGGCGTGTGAGGAGGGGGGGGGAGACGCCCTCCCCCCCATTGCAAGCGTCCTTCCCCCTCCTCCGGTCCCTGTCGAAGCAGCCTCTCCGTCCAACAGGCTCGGCTATACCTCCAACCGCGCCCCCCTCCGTCCCTCCTTCGCGCCGCTAGCCAATTCAGCCCCACCGGCACCCTGAGCGGAGCCTCCGATCTCCGGGCGGCCTTCTCCGAGAGAGAGAGCAAGAGCGAGCGTCGAGGGTGGCCCAGCCGGTCGCGCCCTCCCGCTTCCACCCAGGCAGGGGGCCCAAGGTCAACAGGTGCCCACAGCGACACGCCCCCCTCCCTGCCCGTCTTTTGGCAGCCGCCGCTGCTGCTGCTGCTTTTTTTTGAGGAGGCGTCGCCTCTTCACTCGCACAGAAGGAACTCGCTCCTGTGTTGCACAAGGAAAGAGGGGCCAGGAAGGACGGCGGGGGTGGGGGAGAAGGGGAAACACCCCCCTTGATTTGGGGAGATTCCGCCGTGCCCTCTGCAGAGGGAAAGCTGGACTCTCCTCTTCCTCCGCTCGCCACCTTGGCCGAAGTCTCAAGGGATTCCAAAAGTCCCGTCTGCTTTCGGGGAGTCCAGGCCTGGGCTTCTCTGGTGCAGGCCAGGGGCTGTCAATCACCGGCGTTTCTGGTCTGGACAAATGCCCCCCCCCTCCACCAGGAGCTGCCTGGCCTCCCCTTCGCTGTCCTGCTGCAGACCTGCTGCAGAGGAAGGGCACGGGTGACCCCGCTAGTCCCCCCCCCAAAGTGAAGACAGGATCTAGGCTGACCTGGTATGGGGCGGGGGGAAGACCCCTGAATGTGTTTTGCAGAAACAGACACAAAAGATGGGACAAAACAGACAGGGAACAATACAGGCAATGCTGAGACACCTAGGCAAACAATAGGTACATTGAATCGCACGCGGGGGGGGGGGGCGAAAACGTTCGGGAATGCAACCATGCACACATCACCTGCGCACACCCCACCCCAGGGAAAGCATAGCAAGCCCAGAGACGTGGAAAAAACGGAGGGGGGTGGGGGAGAGGAAGAAGGGAAGGTGTAAGAGACAAAGCAGCACAAAGAATAAGCGGCTATTCTGTAGTCCAGCCTTCCCCTTACCTGGTCCCTGGCAGATTTGCTAGTATAGCACTTCCATCGCCAGCCCCCCCCCCCAAGTGGTGTCTTGGCTAGAGATTATGAGAGGAGCCGTCTGTGCATCTAGGAGGCATCAAGGAACAGAGACAAAGACCCATCCAAAGGGAAGGAGAGCCTGAAAATGTAACACTTTTATGTTATATGCAATGTGTCTAGTTTATGGAGGGGGGGGTTAGATCTCAAGTCAACAAAGCAGGATCCACATTGTGTAGGGCAGAGGTCTTCAAACTTGGCAACTTTAAGATTTGTGGACTTCAGGTCCCAGAATTCTCCAGCCAGCTATGCTGGCTGGAGAATTCTGGGAATTGAAGTCCACAAGTCTTAAAGTTGCCAAATTTGGAGACCCCTGGTGTAGGGCCTGGGGGGCAAATAAGACCCTTCCTTCACTCACACACTTTCTTCACTTGCCCTTTAAGATCTCTGACATGGAACTGAAAGGTGGGCCAATCTTCCTCAAGGATTCTTTGGCAATAATAATAATAATAATAATAATAATAATAATAATAATAATAATAATAATAATAATAATAATAATAATAATAATAGCTTGAGTCTAGGACAGCAAACTGCCCCTAAGGCATCTGCTTAAGAGACGCCCATCATAGAACGTTTGCCACTCCTTTGAAGGCACATGTAGCTCTCCTGCAGGGTGAGCAATTAGGCTGGGGCAGCTGTAGCCGTCCATAATCCACTCCCTCCAAGGCCCTAGAACAGTGAGGGCAAACCTTTTTCCCCCTCAGGTGCTGAAAGAGCATGGGCGTGTGCTATCGTGTATGCACAAGTGCCCACACTTATAATTCAATGCCTGGGGAGGGTGAAAACAGCTTCCCCTGTCCACTGGAGGCCCTCTGGAGGCCCAGAAACGGCCTGTTTCCCAACTTCTGGTGGGCCTAGTAGGCTTGTGTTTCACCCTCTCCAGGCTCCAAGGGCTTCCCCCATCCCCCTGGAGGCTCTCTGGAAGCCAAAAAATACTCTCCCAGAACCTCTGTGTGAGCCCAAAATCAGCTGGCTGGCACACACATGCACGTTGGAGCTGAGCTGGGGCAATGACTCATGTGCCAGCCTGTCAAAGACTACTTCAGCTTCAACCACAACAACACAAGAGCCTACAACAGATGCAAGCTTAATATTAACTGCTCCAAACTTGACTGTAAAAAATACCACTTTAGTAATCGAGTTGTCGAAGCGTGGAATTCACTACCGGACTCTGTCGTATCATCCCCTAACCCCCAACGCTTTACCCTTAGACTATCCACGGTTGACCTCACCAAGTTCCTAAGAGGTCAGTAAGGGGTGTACATAAGTGCACCAGAGTGCCTTCCATCCCCTGTCCTATTGTCTCTCCTATATCTCCTATATCTTCCCTTCTCTTCTATACCTATATCTTTTTCTGCTATTCTCTCATAGTTATATTTCACTCCTTTATTTTCTCCTCTATTCCCCCTTTAATACATTCTACCTGATTACATCCTCTGTAACCCTCATTGTGTATTATTGTGTATTGGACATAACAAATAAATAAAATAAAAATAAAAATAAATGTGCCACCTGTGGCACCCATTGCATAGCTTCGCCATCACTGCCCTAAAACAAGATAGATTGGAGCGGAGGTAAAGGCAAGCTCCCTTCTAAGACCTTCTGAAGCAGTAGAGCAGTGTTTCTCAGCTTGGTGTTGTCTTTATGGAAACCAGAAAAAGAAAACGAGGGAGGAAATGGTTGAGGATCTCATCTAAGAGGATTCTGGAGACCTATTTATGGGTAAGCATAAAATGGATTCTTTTGAATTTCAGAAACTGCCAGTCTAGGACATTGTGGATGGAGGGGGCCTCCCTCCCCCTTTTAAAACACTTACTTAGCAGACACAATCCCCCTGGGGCAGTAAATGCATCAAGGTTTTTGAATGGAATTGTCTGCTTTCAGAGCTTACATAAATCTGTCTCTGCTCTCTCTCTCTCTCTCCCCCCTGATTTCTCCGGCACTGGACTTATTTTAGGAACTTTTGCCCCCAACTTTCCCTTGGAGGGCAGTGTCCCTGTCAGAAACTGGTGACGCTTCAAACCTGACTGTCAGAAGAAAAGAGCAAGTGGCCAGGCAAGTGTCAAAAGAAAAGGGGTGGACGCGCTTAGGGGACACTGGCCCTGACAGCCCACGGATGGGGTTGTAGGAGACAAAGTCTCAACGGTGACATCACTGCCCAGCCTTGGGGTTTCCATAGAAACCCCCTTTCAAGCACACATTGACCTGAGCGTGGAGGGGAGGGGGAAGGGAAGATCTGGCTGCTCGTCAGCAGGTATTTCTCAACCCCTGGATACTTTTCAGGAGAGAGAGAGAGAGAAAGAAAGAGAGAGAGAGAAAGAGAGAGAGAGAGAAAGAGAGAGAGAGAGAAAGAGAGAGAAAGAGAGAGAAAGAGAGCGAGAAAGAGAGAGAGAAAGAGAAAGAGAGAGAGAAAGAGAGAGAGAGAGAAAGAGAGAGAGAGAGAGAAAAAGAGAGAGAGAAAGAGAGAGAGAGAGAGAGAAAGAGAGAGAGAGAAAGAGAGAGAGAGAGAGAAAGAGAGAGAGAAAGAGAAAGAGAGAGAGAGAGAAAGAGAGAGAGAGAGAGAGAGAGAGAGGTATTTACAGTGGCTGTCTTAAAACTTCATCCAGGAGATGGGGAAGCACAACTGATCTTTGCTCGTGGTGAGTATGTTGCAAGGACTCACCCTCACTCCTGACACCTATGAGAAGTGACAGTCGGTGCTCTCGAGGAGGACTGACAGGTGCCTCTCCACTTCCCATCCTGACAATGCCAGAAATCAACCCAAGGGATGCACAAAAGCTCACATATCCGTACAACATTGTCATGCAAAAGAGGGAGCAGGTTGGCATTCATTGTTCTGGGCCACAGTCAGGTGGGCATAACCGCCCGGTTGCCAGCATCAGAGGAAATGTGTCTTGTCGCTTAAGAGGAAAGCCACGTATCAAAATTAATCAACGCTTCAAAGTCAGGCAGCTGAGTTCAGGCTCAGCCGTTGCTGACTGCAGTAGTTTCACCCTTGAAGCCAATAAATGCACGTTGGGAATCGGATAGGGAATTTAATTTTCAGAGAATCTTTTGAGAGGTTTATTTGACCTATAAAGCCCTTCATGGCATCGGACCAGAATATCTCCGGGACCGCCTTCTGTCGCACAAATCCCAGCGACCGGTTAGGTCCCCACAGAGTTGGCCTTTTCCCGGGTCCCGTCGACTAAACAATGTCATTTGGCGGGACCCAGGGGAAGAGCCTTCTCTGTGGCGGCCCCCGACCCTCTGGAACCAGCTCTTCCTGGAGATTAGAATTGCCCCCACCCTCCTTGCCCTTTCGTAAACTCCTTAAAACCCACCTCTGCCGTCAGACATGGGGGAATTGAGACATCTCCCCTGGGCCTATACAGTTTATGCAGGGTATGTCTGTGTGTATGTTTTTGCTTTTTAATAAGGGGTTTTTAGTGACTTTTAAATTATTAGATTTGTTATACATTGTTTTACTGTTGTTGTGAGCTACCCGAGTCTACGGAGAGGGGCGGCATACAAATAGTAATAATAATAATAATAAAAATCTCTTTTTTGTCCTCCAGGCTCTGGAATCATTTTACATCATTGGTTCTCAACTTGGGGGTTAGGACCCCTTTGGGGGGTCGAACAACCATTTCACAGGGGTCGCCTAAGATCATGGGGAAAAGACAAATTTCCCATGGTGTTAGGAACTAAAGCACCTTGGAATATTTATTTTTTTTATTTTTTTATTTATTAGATTTGTATGCCGCCCCTCTCCATAGACTCAGGGTGGCTCACAACAACAATAATAACAATGTTACAATGGAAACAAATCTAATATTAAAAAACATCTAAAAAACCCATCATTTAAAAACCATGCAACACACGCATACCATACATAAGATATAAAAGCCTGGGGGAGGTGTCTCAGTTCCCCCATGCCTGGCGATACAGGTGGGTCTTAAGTAATTTGCGAAAGACAAGGAGGGTAGGGGCAGTTCTTATCTCTGGGGGGAATTGATTCCAGAGGGCCTGGGCTGCCACAGAGAAGGCTCTTCCCTTGGGGCCCGCCAAACGACATTGTTTAGTCGACTGGACCCAAAGAAGGCCAACTCTGTGGGACCTTATCGGCTGCTGGGATTCGTGCATTAGAAGGCAGTTCCAGAGGTATTCTGGTCCGATGCCATGTAGGGCTTTAAAGGTCATTACCAACACTTTGAATTGCGACCGGAAACTGATTGGCAGCCAGTGCAAGCCATGGAGTGTTGGAGAAACATGGGCAAATCTGGGAAGCCCCACTATAGCTCTCGCGGCCGCATTCTGCACGATGTGAAATTTTCAAACACTTTTCAAAGGTAGCCCCATGTAGAGAGCGTTGCAGTAATCGAACCTTGAGGTGATGAGGGCGTGAGTGACTGTGACCAATGAGTCCCTGTCCAAATAGGGCCGCAATTGGTGCACCAGGTGAACCTGGGCAAATGCCTCCCCCCCCCCAGGGTGATGGACGGACAGATGGAATTGTCCTTGGGAAGCAAAACCCACAGCCACTCTGTCTTGTCAGGGTTGAGTTTGAGTCTGTTGACACCCATCCAGACCCCAACAGCCTCCAGGCACCGGCACATCACTTCCACTGCTTTGCTGACTGGACATGGGTTGGAGATGTATAACTGGGTATTATCAGCATACTGATGATACCCCACCCCATGGCCTTGGATGATCTCACCCAGCAGTTTCATATAGATATTAAATATATTTTTACAATCCAACCAATTAGGCATTTACAGTGGGGGTGTCACTCTGACCTACTTGCCATTCAGCTTAAAGCTCTGTTGGGAGAATTGGCGCTAGACTTATGGTTGGGGGTCACCACAACACGAGGAACTGTATTAAAGGGTTGCGGCATTAGAAAGGTTGAGGACCACTGCTTAAGATGGAGTGGGTTTCCCTGAGATTTCAGTAACCAAAAAGAAACTTGACCACTGGAACCCCCTGCCTCCACCCCAATTTTAACTCCAGACCTATGTCCCCCTTACTTTCTTTCTTTCCTCCCCTTCTCTGTTACTTTCTAAAATATATTGCAGAACAGCCTCTTGATGGGACTGAGGCGGAATGTCACACAGCAAACAAAATGTCTGCTGCGAAGGCAGCATTTCTCAAGAATGCCCTTCATGAGCCCCTTTATCAGCAGAAAATATGATCACGGAATTTGGCATTCTCTGCGCTGCTTCAAGTCCTGGAAGTCAATAAGAGTCCAGATGTGTCGGATATTAATCCTCAGTGGCTACGCTGCTTGGGAATTACAGGTATTCAATGCACCAAATTGGGGGAGGCTATTATAGCTGCCTCTGACCCATAATACAAAGATGGAACAACTCAGTTTTTGGGTTCCTCACCTCCAGAGGTGGGCTGCTAAGGTGGAATGGTGATGTGTGCTCGCTGCCGTGGCTCTGAGTGCTAGCGGAGTCCAGCGCACCTGGGCAGGTAGCGAAATCATGCGTAGACATGCAGGGGCGCCTCTGCCCACCCCCACCCCCGCTGGGATGTCAGCTGTTTCTTGAGCCAATCGCCGCCCAAACCTTTCTCTACCCCCACCCCAATCTTGGACATTATCTGCTATCCACCCATGCCTTAAGCAGAAGGCTGGAGTCCCAGCAGACTCCCTGCTGCTCTTGGAGCTGTTTGATGATTGATGAGGGAGGACAAAACAGCTTGGCAGTAGAGAGTAGTTAAGTTCTTCTATTTTCACGAAACACATAAATAGGTCTAATGCGCAGATGCTTGGGTCACCTGCGAGGCCTTTCTTAGTAATATTGGTGCCTCTTTGAGGCTGGGACCCATTTATATTAGTTATACCACTGCCTGCGCCAGAGAACAGCCACGGCCCAATGGGCAGCTCATCTCGGGTTCACTGCAGCTAAGGTGCCCCGAAAAATCACTGGCTCCTCATTTGTGTTGTACGAGGTTTTGGTTGGCAACCCTCAAGTTTACACCAACAACACAGATGACATCTCAGCGGGGATGGCAGATCTCTGCTTGCCTGTTTTAATTTCGAAGCAGCCAACAAGAGGCGTAGAGGGTTTCCAAATAAAGCTTTAGTTGTGTCTCACCAGTCCCCTAATCACCAAGGATGATTAGGGGACTGGAGGCTGAAGCATATGAAGAACGGTTGCAGGAACTGGGCATGGCTAGTTTAACGAAAAGAAGGGCCAGGGGAGACATGATAGCAGTCTTCCAATATCTCAGGGGTTGCCACAAAGAAGAGAAACTCAAATTATTCTCCAAAGTACCTGAGGGTAAAACCAAAAGCAATGGGTGGAAACTAATCAAGGAGAGAAGCAACTTAGAACTAAGGAGAAATTTCCTGACAGTTAGAACAATTAATCAGTGGAACGGCTTGCCTCCAGAAGTTGTGAATGCTCCAACACTGGAAGGTTTTAAAATGTTGGATAGCCATCTGTCTGAAGTAGTGCAGGGTTTCCTGCCTAAGCAGGGGGTTGGACTAGAAGACCTCCAAGGTCCCTTCCAACTCTGTTGTTGTTGTTGTTGTTGTTGTTCTTGTTGTTGTTGTTGTTGTTGTTGTTATTATTATTATTATCTACATACAGAGGGATACTATCTACATGCAGAGGGATGTTGTTGTTGTTGCTGCTGTTGTTGTTGTTATTATTATTATTATTATTATTATTATTATTATTATTATTATTATTATTATGATTATCTACATGCAGAGGGATGTTGTTGTTGTTGCTGCTGCTGCTGCTATTATTATTATTATTATCTACATGCAGAGGGATGTTGCTGCTGCTGCTGCTGCTATTATTATTATTATTATTATTATTATTATTATTATTATTATTATCATCTACATGCAGAGGGATACGTCTCAAATGGTCCCTTCCCCCAGCTTGAATAATACAGTAGTAATGGCTAGATAAAATTAGGACTGTCCTCCCCCTCATATTACACTAATGGCTACTATCGGTGTCAGTTTGGAGGCTTCTTGTCAAAGCAAATAATTTTAATCAGGAGCATATTGGAGGCAGAGGGCTAAAGCGTCCCTCTGTCCAGAGCAGCTCTGATCCAAATAAGGCTTTCTGCCACTCCGTTTGAAAATGCTCTTGCCCTTCCTTTCCCTGCTTCAATCATATATCTGATTGTGTTTTTCCTTTAAAAGTGAACTCCAGCCTTAAGCCTGCAAAAGGAACTCAATTGCAGAGAGAAAGGAGCTCCTTAATGGTGATTTGAGGGAATAGCGATTATTGGTACGGACCTGGAGTGCCAAACCAGCACCAATTCCTCCCGAAAAAAAGGTCTCAAGCTCCGCTAAGATTGAGCGAACCAGAACACATGTTCTTCCAGACTGCAGGAAGACAGCAGCAGGGCCAGTCTTTTCTCACCCACTTCAGTTCTTAAAGGCCTTTGAGCATCTTGTTAATGGCTCATTCCCTGGAGATGCAAAAGAAATTAGCTCTGCAGCGCATAGAGGCATGTGCAAGAAAGAAACTGCATCCCATCACTTTGAGACCAGTGTCTCCTCAATCACTCCTTGTCTATCCTGATCCTATTTCCTTAACCTTCCTATTATTTTCTCCTGTTGGGCCCTGGCAAAACATTTAAAACTATAGAAAGGTTCCGGATGAGATCAGTTGTGTTGTTTAAACTTCTCTGAAACATCAATTCTATAGCGCTTTCATCTTTTAACACAAAGCTTTTGGAGAATTTTGACTGCGTAGAGGCCATGCTGAATTCAAACAGGACCATTGCCAGACCCAATAGCTCCTCGCAAAATGATTTGGTACCCTAAGGCAGCTTTCTTTCAATTCTTTCAATTCTTTTCCCATAAATCCCTCGTGGCTAGATTTTGGTAAGAGGATGCTGCTGCATATGTGAGCCCAGGGTAGACTGGCCATGAAAACTTGAAAAATGAAAAGAAAAAAGAAAACAAACCCCGAAAACATTACCCTAAGACTGTCTACTCTGGACCTCACCCCATTCCTAAGAAGTCTTTAAGGGGCATGCATAAGCCTACTGTCCCTGTCCTAATGTTCCCTTTTATTTATATCCATTTCAGGTATTTATAATTATATTTATACTTATATCTGTTATCTAATACAGGGGTCTCCAACCTTGGCAACTTTAAGACTTGTGGACTTCAACTCCCAGAATTCCTCAACCAGGTTTTTTGAGAGTTGAAGTCCACAAGTCTTAAAATTGCCAAGGTTGGATACTCCTGATCTAATACATGCCTGACCAAAAAAAAAAAAAAACCCACCCCAAAAAAAGAAAGAAAAAGAAAAAAATGACTCTAGAGCAGTGGTTCTCAACCTTTCTAATGCCACAACCCCTTAATATAGTTCCTCATGTTGTGGTGACCCCCAACCATACACCCCCAGCCAATTCTCCCAACAGAGCTTTAAGCTGATTGGCAGGAAGGTCAGAGGGACAACCCCACTGTCAACGCCTGATTGGTCAGATTGTAAAAATATGTTCCGAGGTGCCAGAATAGAAGCTTTAGTTCCTAACACCATGGGAAATTTGTCTTTTTTCATGGTCTTAGGCAACCCCTGTGAAACGGTCCTCTGACCCCCAAAGGGGTCCTGACCCCCAGGTTGAGAACCATTGCTCTAGAGAGTCTAGGCAGAACTCTTTTCTAGCCCTATTTAGCCATGCTGTTAGAAAGTAAACCTGGAATTATTGGTATGCAAAGTATATGCTTTCCCATGGAGCTTTTCTACAAATCCTAATGGGTTCATGATATTGTAGGAACTTAGCAACCTCCCTCTCCCCCCCTCGTACTCCATGTGCTCGATTGCCCAGGACCTCAAACCACATAGTCCTCTCTACTAAACTATCTTTCCAAACAGCTTCCACGTTTCCAGTGTCTTTCTCTCCACTTGGAACTGAACCCAGATGTACATTTCTTATACATAACCACATTTCTTATATATAAACACAGGGATACCCAGATGAAGTGGACAATTCATGCAGACAAGGTTTTCCCAAGAATGCATATTTTCAAACCAAAGCTTTAGTTTGTGATTTGGAAACCAAAAGGTCTTGCATGTTGTTAATGTTTCTGCTGGCATTGAAGTGCTATCTAACATGATGAGCCATGCTAGCCCATGGTTTGATACATACCAAGTACTAACTGGGCTTGCTACCCGCAATAGAGCAGAAGAGGACTTTCTTTTTTCCAAATCTGGGTATTTTACACCAGCAATCTGGATTTGAGGTAGAATTCTATCCCATCCTTGCTTCTTTTCTTCCCCAGCCCCCAATCCCTTTGGGATCCTTATCATTACAACCAATTTTGTTGCTTGACTTTTTCAGATTTCTTGTACCTAAAGTTGTTTTGTCTACCACGCAGCAGCTCAAGTAGAATTTATAGTACAGCATCAGTAAAGTTATTAAGGAAGATACAAAGTAAATTGAGAGATGGGTGATAGCTGTACAAAAATAAAACACCGAGTGTTTTCTAATTTAAGCTCCAGATTCCTAATTTCTCTGCAATTCTCTTGGGCACTGCCTCATACTGCTACTAAGGAATTGGCAGCTTGTCGGAAGGAGACTAACATATGCATAGAGTTAAGAGCTCTTGATCAGCCTTTCTAAGGCTTCCTATGGGATCTCCTTATTCTTTGTCCGAAACACCAGAAATTCCCAGGGACATTCCTCGCTCAGCTAGTCTTTAATTCTGTCATGAGAAGTCAGTTATCTTTTGGCATGGATACAAAGGGGGGATGAAATACACAGACCCCCCACAATTGTTGGGTTTGCAATTGTTGCTGCTTCTATTAGCTCTTCCGCCAAATCAAAATGCAACTTAGAAACATAGAAACTTAGAAACATAGAAGATTGACGGCAGAAAAAGACCTCATGGTCCATCTAGTCTGCCCTTATACTATTTCCTGAATTTTATCTTAGGATGGATATATGTTTATCCCAGGCATGTTTAAATTCAGTTACTGTGGATTTACCAACCACGTCTGCTGGAAGTTTGTTCCAAGCATCTGCTACTCTTTCATTAAAATAATATTTTCTCACGTTCCTGATCTTTCCCCCAACTAACTTCAGATTGTGTCACCTTGTTCTTGTGTTCACTTTCCAATTAAAAAACATTTCCCTCCTGGACCTTATTTAACCCTTTAACATATTTAAATGTTTCAATCATGGCCCTCACTTCCCTTCTGTCCTCCAGACTATACAGATTGAGTTCATTAAGTCTTTCCTGATACGTTTTTATGCTTAAGACCTTCCACCATTTTTGTAGCCTGTCTTTGGACTTTTTTTTAATGATTCCATTGGTTCCATGGAATCATACTATGATGTGTATTTGGCCTGCATGCGAGTGAAGCGAGCTACTTTACTCACCAGGCCTGCAGTAGAATGTAAGTTTTAGAATTTTTTTCCCACCAAATGCACCGCACGTGTGCTCAGTGAGCTGGCTATTACACTGGTTGAATCTCAGCACTGTCTGTATCTATACATACAAACCAGATTTTGAAAGCAGGTTTATTAGATGAAGTGACAGCATTGGATCTAATCCTTTTAGTGACACAAAGCTGTCCCTATTCCTACCAGAAATAAGACTACTTTTCTGGGAATTACACCAGTCTCTAAAATTAAATCACAACCAGAGGCTCTGTGTATCTGATTTCATCTGAGGTCAAACGCTATGCAGGGTTAGATAACGCTGCGAGAGCAATCATGGACTTCCCCAAATATGCCCATGTTACACCAACACTCCGCAGTCTACATTGGTTGCCGATCAGTTTCCGGTCACAATTCAAAATGTTGGTTATGACCTATAAAGCCCTTCATGGCACCGGACCAGATTATCTCAGGGACCGCCTTCTGCTGCACGAATCCCAGCGACCAGTTAGATCCGACAGAGTGGGTCTTCTCTGGGTCCCGTCAACTAAACAATGTCATTTGGCGGGATCTAGGGGAAGAGCCTTCTCTGTGGTGGTCCCGGCCCTCTGGAACCAACTCCCCTCAGAGATTAGAATTTCCCCCACCCTCCTCGCTTTTCGTAAGCTTCTTAAAACCCACCTCTGCTGCCAGGCATGGGGGAATTGAGATATTCTTTCCCCCTAGGCCTTTACAATTTTATGCATGGTATGTTTGTATGTATGTATGTTTGGTTTTATAATAAGGGTTTTTTAGTTGTTTTAGTATTGGATTGTTACATGCTGTTTTTATTATTGTTGTTAGCCGCCCGAGTCTGCGGAGAGGGGTGGCATACAAATCCAATAAATACAAATACAATACAATACAATACAGTACCTGGGACACAGCTATTAAAACTGAGCATGGCAGATTAGACTACTGTGGATTAGACAGCCAAAACAAATCATAATGGAAGAAAACAATGACAAAGTAAGAAACCATATGGAAATGTTCATGTGGTCTTCAGGACCTGAACTCCATTCATGGTAGATGAATCATCATCACCACCACCACCATCATCACCACCACCATCATCATTGATTAAATTTCATCCCAGCAACGAAAACTCCCATCTTTGGAGTTCTAAGATGACTGCACTTGACCAAGGAAAGGAGCTTGAGGTCACAGTTGATTGCTTTGTGGAAATGCTATTTTAATAAACATCATCTGAAAAAACCCAGAAGCAGGTTAAGAATCTTGAAATGGATCAAAATAAAAATGCCCATTGCCATAATACAAATGTAAGGCACGGCCGGTATTTGTAATGCTACATATCGCCCCAAGTCTTCGGAGAGGGCAGCATACAAATCTAATAAATATTATTCTGGTTGCTACCAATAAGATAAATAAATTGGATAGCTGGAAAAGGTACAAAACAGGGCAAGGAAAATAGTCCCTGTCAAGGGGTTTTATGCCTTTACACATTAGGATTATATTTATCCCCAGAATATTAAAAAAATTCCCCTAAACTGTTCTTTGTGAATAACTACTTTTGCACGTACGTGATTAGGCCTGTTGTTCATTTCTTCAGAAACTACAGTGGTGCTTGGCAATAGATAACACCTTTCTTATCTAAAGAGCTTAGGAATAATTAGAAAATGATTAATTTCGCCATGAGACCAAAATTAGTGACCTATCTTCAATTCACCTGTTCATTTACCCCTCTATACTCTGCCCTCCTTTAGAGTAAACCAAAAAAGACAGAGAAGTTGTTCAATGTACCTCCTTCCTATTGAGCCATATGGTTCATGAATCAAACTCAGGCTTCTCATTATTTCTCAGCTGTAATACTGCAGAGGTTCATTGCAAGGAAATACCTATGCCAACCTGGGGGGAAAAAAGAGTAGAATCTAGATTTTAATAGCAGGATTTATTGGCAGGCCAAATAGGCTGGTCTAGGTGAATAAAGAGAGGGGGGGATGGATCAATTGCAAGCAAGCTAAGTGGAAACGAACTCTGCAGGACACACAGGTCAGGAAAGAACAGCAAGGATGGATGCTCTTGCACATCTTCTAAAGTTGGTTGGTTTTAACCTTATTTGTTGTTCTGTGGCTTCCGTGTTGTGCATGCCTAATTATTTTGGGACAATCTAAGATTCGGAAAATTGTATGAACCCAGATATGAATTATCTCAGTAACTGGGGGAAAAGCTCTTGCTCTGATTTCTTTAGTCTACGGGTACAATATTTATTAGAGTAGGGAAGATGGAGTTGGCCTTTTATGATATAATTGTCTGCCCAGCAACTATTTAAGATGAAAAGAGCTGCTTTGATTTCTTGCCTTGGTTGAGGGTTAAAAAGCCTTTGTTGTTTCTTCCTTGAAATTGAACACACACACACACAAACACACCCTGCCCCACTATCACCTGGCTGTCCCTTCACCCAGCTATAGATGAGATCTTTCCTATTTTAAAACACTGAAGGGTAAAAAAAAAAAAATCTAATGGACTTATTAAGGGGGATGTTGCAGAAGACAGAAGGACTCCGGTCTTGTCTCTGCATCCTGAGTTGAACCTTCGTGTATTAGGGAGAGACATAAGAACATAAGTGTTCTGTCGGGCTCTCTGGTAGACTCCTCCCAAAGATTCACAGGTACAAATTTCAGACACACACACGTTTGAAAATTCAAAACAATGTTCTTTATAATGAAAATTCACTTAAACTAAGCCCTCTTTTGGTATAGCAAAGTGTTGTATCCTGGAATGGCTACCTTGTAACTCTGTAAATAGTTTGTTCCTCTTTCTAGCGCTGTCTGAGCCGAAGCGGGAAGTCGCTCCTGATTGGCTCAGACGCGGCCGGCTCTAGCTTTGGCGGGAACCGCAAATGTATAAAAGGAGCGGTTTCTCCAGGCAGAGTCAGTCGGGTACTCGCTGAATTGTCACTTTACCTTGCTGAGCTGTCACTTGTTCTCTGAGCTGAATTAAAAGTACCGATTGCTTGAACCCTGCCTCTGGGTCTACTTCACTGGCGACGAACGGACGGAAGAAACATCGCGTGCAACATGAACAAAGTCCAGATCGGCCAGGCTCCGGAACTCTTCGATCCCGAGAAAATGACCTGGGACGAATACATGGCCACCTTCGAGATCTTCCTCGAGGCGGCGGGGAATACAGGACGCCGAAGCCGATCGCAGACGGGCTATTTTCCTTAATTACTGCGGCCCAGAAATCCGTGGACTGGCCCAAACTCTCACCGAACCGCAGCAAGCAAGAACCGTAGCGTGGGACGTCCTACAGGAAAAGCTAGCGAGCCATTTCAAACCGACCAAACCGGCCATGGTTTTTCGGCATCAATTTTCCATGATGGCTCAGAAGGAAACCGAGTCGATCAACCAGTTTACAACGCGGCTTCGAACGGTACTTGCTCAATGCAAGTTTAAAGACCCGGAAGCTCGCCCTCACCGACGCCTTGGTTTTCGGCATGAAAAGCAGCACAGTGAGAAATAAACTCCTCACCGAAGAAGAGCCAACTCTACAAACCGTAATTAAACTAGCGCAAACCGCAGAAGCAGCCGACGCAGCAGCTAGGGAATTGAAAGAGCACGGAAGGCGAGAACTCATTGCCAAAATTGACTCCGCGTCTCCCAGCGCCGTGGAATCAGACGACCTCAGCCAACCAACTCACAGCGGGGACAACTGCCTCCTGGTGCAAGACCAGCCGAGACACCTTAGAGCTACTCACCCAGCCCCCTGCGCGGGCTGCCGGGGAAATCACCAGCGCCATCGATGCCCCTTTCCGAGACGCTACATGCCGCCCCTGCAACCGTAGAGGCCACATCGCCATCGCTTGCAGAGCAACAGCACCAGAAGAGACTTTCGCCACACCGCAATACCAGCGACCACAAAACCAGACCCCCCAATCGCGAGAAAGGAGACCGTTCCGCAACTCGGGTCAAAGGAACTACCCAACCGCTAACCGCGACTACTATAGAGGTAACTCTCAATTTTCCGTGAATAACACGGCAACCAAAAAGGGGGGCTAAAATTGTTATCTCACTATTACTAAATAACCAGCCTTGCTCAATGGAGCTGGATACGGGCTCTAGATATACCATCATGCCCTGGGAAAAAATTTAAACTGTATATGCCTAATGTGTCTAAGGCTGACCTAAATCAAACCTCTTTGGTAATCAGAGACTTTCAAGGGGGGGTAATCTCGGTCCTGGGGAACAGCAAATGTACCTATTGCATTCAAGAATGTTAAATGTACCCTTCCCATGCTTATTGTAACGGGGGGCCAAGCACTCTCTTCTGGGTTTAGCGTGGATGGAACCGTTGGGGATCGAGAGATTTCGGGTGTGTGTAATGTAAACTGTGATAATATGCCTAACTTTGTGGAAGAGTTCCCTGAAGTGTTCAGCCCCACCTTGGGATTGTATAAGGGGCCCCCTATATCATTCTCTATTGACCCCAAGGTCCCACCGATCAGACTAAAACCTCGCAGGGTCCCCCTTCCGCTTCTCCCCAAACTAGACATACAGCTGGATAAACTCATTAGCCAAGGTATTTTGGTCCCTGTGGAACAGGGGCCATGGGAAACTCCCATAGTTACACCTCTGAAGCCAGATGGTTCTTTAAGAGTTTGCGCTGATTACAAATCGACCCTGAATAAGGCACTCCAACACCACCCCTACCCCATCCCGGTTGTGCAACAACTTCTACACTCCCTGGGGGAGGGGAAAAGGTTCGCAAAGATCGACCTGGCGCAAGCTTACCAGCAACTTCCGGTCGATGAACAAACAGCAAACGCTCAAACAATTGTAACGCACAGGGGGGCTTTCAAATGCACGAGGTTACAGTTTGGGGTAAGCATAGCCCCAGGAATATTCCAGAGCATTATGGAACGCCTATTGTCAGGGGTAAATGGGGCTATTCCATACTTTGATGACATCTTAATTGCAGGGGAAAACCAGGAACAAGTAAACAAAAGAATAAGGGAAGTACTTAAGAGGTTACAGGACAAAGGGTTAAGAATCAAGCCTGATAAATGTGTCTGGGGAACCAACAGTATAGAATTCCTTGGTTATAAAATAGATAAAGAAGGCATCCACCCCACAGCAGAAAAGCTGAAAGCAATTAGAGAAGCCCCAGAACCACGAGATAAGAATGAGCTACAGGCATTTTTGGGCCTCCTTAATTTTTATTCCGTTTTTTTAAAGCAGAAGGCAACTGTAGCAGAGCCTCTCCATCGTTTACTCCAGAGGGAAGCCCGCTGGACATGGGGGAAAACTGAACGTGAAGCTTTCTCTCAAATAAAGGATTTATTAACTTCTAAAAGTGTAGTAGTCCAATATAGTGCTTCACTACCCATTAGGCTCACGTGCGACGCTTCGCCGTACGGCATAGGAGGAGTCCTAGCTCACGTTCTACCTAATAAGACAGAGGCCCCAATAGCATTTTTCTCAAGAACCATGACCAGCACAGAGAGACAAGGAGGCCCTAGCATTAGTGGCAGGGGTAAAGAAGTTTCACAATTATATTTTTGGAAGAAGTTTTGAACTAGTCACTGACCACAAGCCCCTACTAGGTCTGCTAGCCCCCAACAAGCCCACTCCACCTTTTATGTCTCCAAGACTAATCAGATGGGCTCTTTTCCTCTCAGGATACCAGTATGAGCTCACCCACAAGGGGGGGAAGGAAATCAATCACGCAGACGGCCTCAGCAGGTGCCCCATAGCAGACTTAGTGGAAGACCCTGTTCCTTCCACAGATGTGTTAATGATAGAACTCGAGGATAACCCACTAACCACGGCCAAAGAGGTAGCTGCACACACGCAGCAAGATCAAATCCTTAAACAAGTGGTGAACTGTGTTCTAAAGGGATGGCAAAATGATGTTGTGAAACCTGAATTGTGTGATTTTAAAAACAAAAGACTGGAGTTATCGTATGTAAAGGGTTGTCTATTGTGGGGAGATAGAGTGGTCATCCCCAAAAGCCTAAGGGAAAAGGTACTCAAAATGTTACATGTGGGTCATCCTGGGATTGTCAGGATGAAGAGCCTGGCAAGGGGGCATTTATGGTGGCCAGGGCTGGATGCTGATATTGAAAATTGGGTTTCAAAGTGTGACCCGTGCCAAGAGTCACGGCCTAGTCCCCCCAAAACAACTCCGGCTGAGTGGGAACAGCCTGCTGGCCCTTGGTCTAGAATCCACATTGATTTTGCTGGCCCAGTGGGTTCCCAGTATTTTTTAATAGTGGTTGATGCCTTCTCTAAATGGGTAGAAATAATAGCAATGAACAACATAACCACAAGTGCCACCATCAAGGTATTAAGTAGACTGTTTGCATCCCATGGTTGCCCAGATATCTTAGTGTCTGACAATGGGCCACAGCTGACAGCCAGGCAATTCGAATTGTTCTTAGATGGCCTAGGGGTCAGGCATGCCCTCATCTCGCCTTATTCGCCCTGGGCTAACGGATTGGCAGAACGTTACGTTCGGGTGGCAAAGGAGGCATTGCGCAGGTCAGGCCCTGGGGATGTGCAACAAAACCTGGACCAATTCTTACTCACCCAGCACATTACCCCTAACTCTCACACACATGTAAGCCCTGCAGAATTATTGATGGGAAGGAAGTTGAGGTCACCACTAGACAGGTTAAACCCAAGGTTCTGTGTTAATAATAACCAAATGTGTGTAAAACCTGAAAGAGAAATGTATTTGGGACAAAATGTATATGTAAAAAGTTTTGATGGAAATGTAAACTGGATGAAAGGAATTGTTGTTAAGCAAAATGCACCAAAGACTTATATTGTAAAACTAGAGGATGGTCGTTTGTGGAAACGACACATAGACCACATTCGGAAGCGAACAGAAAATCAATTGCCACAAACCGCTGACATGGACTCTCCCCCTTCAACAGACTTTAGTACATTGCCCGAGTTAAGAAACACGCAAAGAGACTTATCGGGCCAGGGGGAACCTTCCAGCGACGCCGAGCCATCCTCGTCCTCCGAAGCCTTCGTTGGGCCCGCCAGGCCAAGTCCGCCGCGCAGGGAGAACAGCGGCGAGCCATCCTCCACAGTCAGTGTCGAAGGAGAAATTGAACTGCGCAGGTCAGCGCGAGCTCCTCGGAGGCCCCACCGATTGGACGACTTTGTCACATGGCTTTCATGATGGATGTGTCCAACTATGAGGGGAGGGGTGTTGTATCCTGGAATGGCTACCTTGTAACTCTGTAAATAGTTTGTTCCTCTTTCTAGCGCTGTCTGAGCCGAAGCGGGAAGTCGCTCCTGATTGGCTCAGACGCGGCCGGCTCTAGCTTTGGCGGGAACCGCAAATGTATAAAAGGAGCGGTTTCTCCAGGCAGAGTCAGTCGGTACTCGCTGAATTGTCACTTTACCTTGCTGAGCTGTCACTTGTTCTCTGAGCTGAATTAAAAGTACCGATTGCTTGAACCCTGCCTCTGGGTCTACTTCACAAAGAGCATTCGTCTCCAAACAAACTGGTAATTTGTACAAGTCCCTTATCAGTTCTGTGATACTTAGCTTGCAGCTGTGAGGCAATTCACAGTCCTTCTTCTTTCACAAAGTGAAACACACTTTGCCCTGGTTTAGTTTCAAAGCGGGGAAAAATCAGCACACAAAAGGTCAAAGTCAATAAAGCAGTCACGAAACACAATGATGAGATAATCCTCCACAATGGCCAAACCGACAGGCTGCTATTTATAGCAGCCTCACTAATTACCACAGCCCCACCCAACCACAGGTGGCCTCATTTTCTTTGATAATAATCTCTCAGTTGTTGTTGCCTATGCATCGCTCTCCACATGCGTGGCTGTATCATTAACTCTTGTTCTGAATCCAAGGAGGAGAGAGATAATTGATCTCCTTCTGAGCTGTCTGCCACCCTCTCCTCCTCCCTGTCACTCATGTCTTCTTGATCAGAGGAGCCTTCATCAGCAGATTCCACCGGGGGCAAAACAGGCCTGCAGCATGTGAATATCTCCCCCACATCCACAGTCCTTGGGGCAGGAGCTGGGCCAGAGCTAACCACAACAATAAGAAGAGCCATGCTGAATCGGGCCAAAACCCATCGAGTCCAGCATTCTGTGTCACACAGTGACCCACCAATTGTCCTTGGGGATCTTGAGCAGAAAGAGAAGGCAAAACCCTCCCTTTCCCCTGACCCCCAACAAGTGGTACCCAAGGGAATCCTGCCTGCCTCAACCAGCATAGAGGCGGCACATGGACATCCTTTTCAATAACCACCGATACACTTGTCATCCATAAATCTGTCTAAGCCTGCTTTGAAGCTATCCAGGCTGACAGTTATCACAGCCAGGGGCAATATGCTCCTGGTTAGCTCGTGCCAGTCGGTCATCAGAGTCAGTGGCGAAGGGAGCGCAAGGCTCTGCCCACCGGCCCGAATGCCACCATTTGGGTTCATTTACCTTCTGTGTATGCGCAAAGGTTTCTGTGCATGCGCAGAGGATAAAAGAACCCAAATAGCGGTGTCCAGGTGGAGTCTTGTGCTGCCTTCATGACCAGTTCTCCGATAACCGACAGGCACAAGTGAACTGGGAGCATTTCACCTCTGGGAGGCACCTACGATCCCATCAAGTTTTGGCACATGTTGGGAGAAAAATGTAGGAAGACTGACTATTGCTACGGCCTGGAGAAGGGTTGATCCAGCTCTGCAAATGAAGAGGGTTCTTGTTCTCTTCAAATTCAGAGGCAGCAGAAAATAAAAGTGAAAAGCTTTTTTTAATGGTAGGGATACTGTGGCTTTGTATCCCCAAGGTTGCCATTGTAACAATTACTGGAAGCTTGCGTGTTAGTGTGTGTTTGTGTGTGTGTGTATCTATACAGACTCCCACATGTGTTTGTGTACATATGTGCATTATATTGACTCTGGGAGAACTGCCTAATTTAGTCTTTGCTGTTTTGGGGACTAGTCCCTAAGGTAGAACTGGACGGTGAACCCAGAGTCTCCTGGTTTCTAGACTGGTGTCTTACACCAAATTGGCTCTCTCAACTCAAAAATTCAACCACAAGTATTACTAATAATGTCACTGTTAATAATACATCCTAGCCAAAATTATTTGCTTATGTGGGCATGTGTAAGCATGCTTGGCTGAGCTGGCAAAGAGTGTGTATTCTTTTTCTTTCCTTTCCTTTTAAATACTACATATTCCCAGAAAACTCGGCTTCATTGTATTTATCTGACCTTTCTGATTTAAAAAAAAATAGTTCATTTGTGTACGTGATATGCTTGTTGTGCCACATCCTCATCAAAGTTAACGAATTCAGAATACTGAAAGTCCTCCTTTGTTTTTGTTTAAATCCACTTTCAAAAATGTGTGGGTCTGCTTTTGCACAATGCTCTGTCCTTTACGCTTACATGTACACGAAATTCTGTTTTGCAGCTCAGGAGGGGCGCTACAATTGCAATGACCCAAAGAGGATCTGGAGAGGTTTCTTCTCAGAACCAGAGACAAATTCCAATCAAGACTCACTTGCCCTTTGCTCAGCTCCTTGTGCCTTTCTTCTGGCAAAGCGAAGACTTGCAGCATTGATTAACAGATATGTTCAGATTACCACCAATTCCCGACAGACCGCGTGTGCGCGGAGTACCCCAACCTATCCTGATTGAACAAAATGGGAACACTCCACTTAAAATTAGCTAGGGAGAGAGCAATTAGACGAACATTGTTAGCGATGCCTTCTTGAGAGAATTGAATAGCCTCCCTGACACTGGGTCAGGAGCAATAGATCTCATATCTGATTTTAATAACCAGGAGAGATTATTAAGCTTTTCTGAAATTATATGATCACAGGACCCTTCGGGTTAAAACAAAAATGAACAAAGGGTAGTTTGTATGTTGAACCTCAAAGCGCCCTGAGGAAGAATGTTATATTTTCCCTAAAAACCAGTAAAAGAAGTGAGGCTTTCAGGCTAATCTGACAGGTATGCCACAGCTCTGTCAATTTTCTTTATGGGAAGGTTTGTTTGCACCATCCTGATTGCAGCTTGGTTGTCTAGCAATTACCTTGTTAAATAATAATAATAATAATAATAATAATAATAATAATAATAATAGTATTTTCGGTTTCACTCCCCTACATATGGAGCAACCTTTAAAAAAACCCAAAAATGTTCGTGTACACATATTATGTATGTAGAGAAAAACAACTCTCTTGGTACACTCTTCCCTCCAATTTTTTTTTTAAAAAAGATAGTACTCATTTGCATAAAAACAGGATGTTTTGCTACTCTTAGCTCCATCTGTTCCTGCTGAAGTCACAGCTCTTGCACATGAGCTCACTGCAGGTTGCCATGGAGATGACTGTGATCTCACATAGATTAGGGGGAAGAGACGAGTAGTGGCCACTAGCTAGAAGAGCCCAGAGAGTCAGAGAATTGGGCCCATGACCTTAGAAGCCAATGGAAGAGGCAGGCTCATGCAGGCTGGATGGTTTTCTCTACTTTCTGTTCTTCCGTTTCCATGGTCGGTGAAAGCCTCTCCCTCTCCATAGGAACCATGCAGGAAACATCCAGTGAAGGGCTGCCAAATTATTTATTTCTTTATTTATTGGATTTGTATGCCGCCCCTCTCCGTGGACTCGGGGCAGCTAACAACAGTGATAAAAACAGCATGTAACAATCCAATACTAAAACAACTAAAAAACCTTATTATAAAACCAAACATACATACATATTTTTACTACTACACTGTGGCCTTGTCTTATTTCGTGGGTGTGGCTTGCTGGCCATGTGACCATTGGGGAGTGGCTTCACCATCATGTGACTGGGGGAGTGGCTTAAAGGTCATGTGACTGGCATAAAGGTGGCCAACTTGACATCACTACATCAAGGTTTTGGGTTAGGGTGCCTGGCCTCTCCTCAACTCAAAGAGATACAATTTCCCTCTCTATTCACTATTACTGAACATCCAAAATATACTATTTAATTCTATGTGTGTATGCCATATGTGTACATATATATTACACAGAGGCACACAAAAATATACATTATTATCTAAACTGTATGTGTATGTGTGTATGACATACACACACAGCTCTTCTAAAAGTATACATATTCAACCTCATTGACTGCGATAGGAAAAACACACCCAGAGCCCAGTTCTGCATACCTGACTGTACCCGTAGGAGTCCATCACTGGAGACATCTTGGTAGCATCAGCACCAAAGCTGTGGAACTCCCTTCCCAGTGAATCTACTTTGTCCCTTCCATCTTAGAAACATAGAAACATAGAAGACTGACTGCAGAAAAAGACCTCATGATCCATCTAGTCTGCCCTTATACTATTTCCTGTATTTTTATCTTAGGATGGATCTATGATTATCCCAGGCATGTTTAAATCCAGTTACTGTGGATTTACCAACCACGTCTGCTGGAAGTTTGTTCCAAGGATCTACTACTCTTTCAGTAAAATAATATTTTCTCATGTTGCTTCTCATGTTCCATATCTTAGATATGGAAGGTCACACCAGTTTTTTCCCCCAGGGTTGAGTGCTGAATTTAGACCCTGCTGGGATAGACCTTGCATTATTCTAATTCATGGGTGTCAAAACTAGCGGCCTTCGGGTCAGATGCATCACATGCAGGCCATGCCCACCCCAGCTCTGCAAGTGGGAAAAACATTGCAAAGCATCACTTGATGGCAATGTGACCTAGCGAGTTTGACACTCATGATCTAATTGCTACAGCTCAGTAATTCTCAACCTGGGTCGCGACCCCTGTGGGGGTCAAATGACTGTTTTACAGGGGTCATCTAAGACTAGGGGAAAAGACAAATTTCCCATGATGTTAAGAACTAAAGCTTCTATTGTGGCGCCTTGGAACATATTTTTTATAATCCGACCAATCAGGCGTTTACAGTGGGGGGTATCCCATTGAGCTTCCTGCCAATCATCTTAAATCTCTGTTGGGAGAATTGGTGCCAGACTTATGGTTGGGGGTCACCACAACATGAGAAAATTGTATTAAGGGATCGCGGCATTAGAAAGGTTGAGAACCACTGCTATAGCTGCTGCTGGCTTTCTGTGTGAGGAGAGAAAGGTTCTTGTGACTTGTAACAAAGTTCATGTGTCACAAAACATCTACTTTTCCTGGCTTCTCTCTCTCTCTCTCTCTCTCTCTCTCTCTCTCTCTCTCTCTCTCTCTCTCTCTTTCTCTCTCTCTCTCTCTTTCTCTCTCTCTCTCTCTCTTTCTCTCCCTCTCTCTTTCTCTCTCTCTCTCTTTCTCTCTCTCTCTCTTTCTCTTTCTCTCTCTCTCTTTCTCTCTCTCCTTAAACCATTTAGTCAAAAGCCCTGCTTTAAAAGAAGCTAGGGAACCTGAAGATGAAACTCCATGACTGCCTTTGAGCACAGAAGGTGCAGAGGGAGGCAGCTGGCCTTATGGCTTGGTCCCCACTGAGCACAGCTTTGGAAAAACATCATCAAAGGTGACTGAACTGAGGAAAAGGGGGAGGAAGCAGTTCAGCAAATCAACTCCTGTTAAAAAAAAAAATCACTACAGGTGGCTCTGGAAACCGAGACCAGAAGCCTGGATGCTGGTAGAACACAAACAATGAGCGGCTTCATCCAGGGGAACCCTGAGGTGCTGTGTAATGACAAGCCAAGCTGCACCCGATGCCAACAGGAAACGGCAGAACCTCCTTGCCTGCTTTCTTCACTAGGGGGCAGCAGGGAACACAGCAATGGGTTAGATTTCTCCTGGAGAAGGCACATCAAATGCAAGACATAAAAGGACAAACAGAAGCAGGCTTTGCATGTAGATACACTTATCAAAGCTTTGCACACACGTGCCCAAAGTGCAAACTTTGCATGCAAATATCCGATTCCTAGCACACACATGCTTTCACTTCCATCCTCTACCTACGTGCACACAAATTACAGAGCGGGGCTATCTTAGGGCAAAGCACTCTAGTGTACATCGCACGAAATTTCCATCTGTTCTTCCCTCTGTTATTATTCTATCTCCCCCCCCCCCCATTCAGGATAGTCTCCAGAGCTGGCTTCTGGCGCTGCCAATTTGATGCCAGGGAAAAAAACCAACACCCATCTTAAGAGTAAAGCTGGCCAAACGCCCCCACAGAAGGAAGATGGGAGTGGGGGAGCATTGGGAAAGGAGGACTTGCCTAAGCTGTGGCTTTCTTGAGCAGGGGGAAGGGGAGGGAAGGAACTCAAGTAACTATTAATCTTATTTGCAAATGTTTTCAGTTTGGAACACTTGCAAATGATCATAACTCGCATCCTGGATTTGAGGAAACAGAACTTCATTTTTCTGGCTCCGGATCCCGGAATAGTCATACCAAGGACCTAAACAAGAAAGCTGGGCTTTTGCCTGGAGATGTTCATATGAAATGTTCAACTTCAAACACTTTAAAGTTTCACTTATCCTTTCCATCTTCAACAAGAGTGGCACTCAGGGCTTGAGATGATACCTCTGTCTGGGTGGCATTGATGCGTCCTGCTAAGCGATACGGCCTTTCTCCGTGACTCACCTCAAATGTTTTTTTCCCACCCTTTTTCAAATGGTTAGGAAATCATAACAAGCAGGACAATTTGCGGTTCATTTTGCCAAACCCCTTCCTGCCCTTCCTTTCATTTTAAGTCACTGCAGCCACCTGAGTGCCTACACAGGTAATGAGTGATAAAACCTAATAGGTTTTACACTTCCTCTCAAAGCTTCCCTTTGTTGGATGGTAGCAGGATAAAGGAGAAAATGCCGCTGAGAATGATTAAAGGATGGGATGGGAGCGGCATTATGGGGAGGTTTTTAAGAAAAGACTAGAAAATCACTTCTCTGAAATGTAGGTTCTCCTGCTTGAACAAAGGGCTGGATTAGAAGACCTCCAAGGTCCTGTTCTGTTCTATTCGATTCTGTTAAATCAGAGGCTAGAGGCCGAGGAAGAGGGTAACAGCTCTTTATTAATTAATCAGGAACATTAAAAGTGACCAGCTCGCAGGCAGGTAGTGAATTAAAGACAAGTGGCCAAAACCGCACCTTATATACTTTGTTACCAGCGCTGGGGATTGGTGACAATGTTTCAAGGCTTCGCGCCGGGGCTTCCTATTGGTTGCGCCCGGAGGTTCCTTATTGGTCGCGCCTCGGCTTCCCATTGGTTGCGCTTGCGGGTTTCTCATTGGTCGCGCCTGCTCCAATCAGCAATCACATTTATTTTAACAACTTGCAAACATAACAGATTCAATTCAATTCAATTTGATTATTCTATTCTATTCTATTCTATTCTATTCCATTCCATTCGTAGTCAGTTTTAACTCTGGTTTGTTGCACATGCTAGGAGGAAACCAGAGTCAGCCTGCAGATGACATGTACAATAGTTATTCAATTTTGGTTCATTATTTTGTCTGTGTACTTTGTAAATCAACTAATTATAAAGGTCAGGGGGGAAAAACATAGGAATTTAGAAACAAACCAACCATCTCTCATCCAACTTCATCAAATGCCCCATTGTGTCTTAGTATCTGTGATGGGATTCAAATATTTTTTTTCTACTGGTTCTGTGGGCGTGGCTTGGTGGGCATGGCATGACTTGGTGGGCGTGGCAGGGGAAGGATACTCTAAAATCTCCATTCCCTCCCAATCAGCTGGGACTCAGAAGACAGAGAATAGATGGGGATGGGGCCAGTCAAAGGTGACATTTACCTGTTCTCAGAACTACCCAAAATTTCCACTCCGGGTTCTCCAGAACTGGTCAGAACCAGCTGAAACCACCTTTTGCTTAGTACGAACCTCTCTTATCCAACAATGGTGAACTTAAAGAAACATGCCCAGGCAAAATAAATAAATAAAATGGCACTTCCTTTTAGCCTCCCACTGCCTAGTTTCACTCTATCCTTGTTGCCCTGGCAACCATTAAATCCAAACCAAAGACCTTCATCCCAATATTCAGGCCAAGTTGGAGCACTTCATAACTACTTAGCATCTGGTTTCATCCTTGGAAGGAATGTTATGAAGCTGTAGCAAAAAAAAAAAAAAAGGGAAAACATCTGAAAATCCTGAAGTTCTTTTGCTGGACTCCAGCCAACTGAGTATTGAGCTTATTTGTTGTAAATAAAAGAGCAGTTCTGCAATGCTTACCTGCACAAAACAGTGGCGCTCACTTTGGATTCAGTGTGAAACATTCCTGTTCCAGGTTTTGTTGCTCTACTCCCACTTTAATCCAATGGTTTAACCTTGTGCTGCCCCAAATCTTGTAGAGCTCCTGCTTCTAATAGGCAGAGCCATCAGGGATGATGGGGAGAGCCATCTGATATGACTTTGGACAAAATATATTGGAAGGAACGGTATACACCAGGAGCTTGTTCCCTTGTATCTTATTTTCCATGATTTTTCTTGTGTTTCTGTTTCTATGCTCTTCCTACGTACATCCTGATAGAATAGAATAGAATAGAATTCTTTATTGGCCAAGTGTGATTGGACACACAAGGAATTTGTCTTGGGGCATATGCTCTCAGCATCCATAAAAGAAAAAGATACATTTGTCAAGAATCATGTGGTACAACACTTAATGATTGGCTGCATAGCTAGAGGTATAACAAGCAGGAAGAGGGAGATTGTGATCCCGCTATATAGAATGCTGGTGAGACCACATTTGGAATACTCTGTTCAGTTCTGGAGACCTCACCTACAAAAAGATATTGACAAAATTGAATGGGTCCAAAGACGGGCTACAAGAATGGTGGAAGGTATTAAGCATAAAATGTATCAGGAAAGACTTCATGAACTCAATCTGTATAGTCTGGAGGACAGAAGGAAAAAGGGGGGGGGGACATGATCGAAACATTTAAATATGTTAAAGGGTTAAATAAGGTTCAGGAGGGAAGTGTTTTTAATAGGAGGGTGAACACAAGAACAAGGGGACACAATCTGAAGTTAGTTGGGGGAAAGATCAAAAGCAACATGAGAAAATATTATTTTACTGAAAGAGTAGTAGATCCTTGGAACAAACTTCCAGCAGATGTGGTTGGTAAATCCACAGTAACTGAATTTAAACATGCCTGGGATAAACATATATCCATCCTAAGATAAAATATAGGAAATAGTATAAGGGCAGACTAGATGGACCATGAGGTCTTTTTCTGCCGTCAGTCTTCTATGTTTCTATGTTTCTATGTCATACGGGGTCAAATAAGCAATGAAGAAACAATATTAATAAAAATCTTAGGATATAAGCAACAAGTTACAGTCACACAGTCCTAAGTGGGAGGAAATTGGTGCTAGGAATGATGAGAAAAACTAGTAGAATAGAAGTGCAGATTTAGTAGAATGTCTGACAGTGTTGAGGGAATTATTTGTTTAGTAGACTGATGGAGTTCGGGGAAAAACTGTTCTTGTGTCTAGTTGTCTTGGTGTGCAGTGCTCTGTACCGACGTTTTGAGGGAAGGAGTTGAAACAGTTTTATGTCCAGGATGCGAGGGGGTCAGTAAATATTTTCCCTGCCCTCTTTTTGACTCGTGCAGTATACAGGTCCTCAATGGAAGGCAGGACGGCAGCCATTGTTTTTTATGCAGTTCTGATTGTCCTCTGAAGTCTGTGTCTGTCTTGTTGGGTTGCAGCACCAAACCAGACAGTTATAGAGGTGCAGATGACAGATTCAATGATTCCTCTGTAGAACTGTGTCAGCAGCTCCTGGGGCAGTTTGATGTGGTCTTGGTGTGGGATTTTTTAATTCAGGAAAGAAATGTCAGGAGGTAGAAAATTATAAACCTGTGTTTACAGATAGCCGTGGATTTACAATTGTAACGGAGCCCAGAATTTCTGTCCATTTATGGCCAGTCTAGATGGCCATACATCAAAGCATGCACATGACCAGACCCTTTTTGCAGCTGTTGTTATTCTGTGGTCATTACATGAATCCCTATGCAGGTAGTCCCCAACATACGACCCTAACTGAGCCCAACATTTCTGTTGTTAAGCGAGACATTTGTTAAGTGAATGTTGCCCCATTTTGCAACCTTTGTTGCCACAGGGCAGTCGTGGGTTCCTACCAGAATGGATAAGGACGTGGCATCGGTTGAGCTGCGGACATGGCTTCAGATGCTTAGGTGCGCATGTGGTTTTGCTTCTGCGCATGCACAGGGAGCAAAATATTGCAAGGGGGCGCACATGTGAGATTTTGACGTTTTTTTTGCTTCTGCACATGCGCGAAAGCAAAACCCCCGCCAAAATCTCTCTCGCATGCGCTCCCCTCGTAGGATTTCGCTTCCTGCGAATGCACAGAAGCACAACCACACTGGGACATGCACGCACGCACCCAAAACACCTGAAGCTGCACACACAGTGCACCAGTAGCAATAGTGGGAGGAATTCGCCCCTGCCACAGAGGTTAAATGAATCACCCTATTTCATAAGTTAGAATAATAATAATAATAATAATAATAATAATAATAATAATAATAATAATAATAATAATAATAATATTAACAATAACAATAACAATAACAATAACAACAATAATAATAATAATAATATATTAGATTTGTATGCCGACCCTCTCTGAGGACTAGTATCCCAGTTGTTAAGTGATTATATATTTATTTATTTATTTATTTATTTATTATTATTATTATTATTATAATAAATATATAATAATAATAATAACAACAGAACAAATAATAATAATAATAATAATAATAATAATAATAATAATTTATTAGATTTGTATGCCGCCCCTCTCCGAGGACTAGTATCCCAGTTGTTAAATGATTTATTAATTCATTAATTCATAAATTCATAAATTCATAAATTCATAAATTCATTAATTCATTAATTCATTAATTCATAAATTCATAAATTCATAAATTCATAAATTCATAAATTCATAAATTCATAAATTCATAAATTCATAAATTCATTCATTCATTCATTCATTCATTCATTCATTCATTCACTTATTTATTTATTGATTTATTGATTTATTTATTATTTGATTGATTGATTGATTGATTGATTGGTTGATTGATTTGACTTGTATGCCACCCTTCTCCGAAGACTCAGGGTGGCTCACAGAATACAAAAAACAACACAACAAATCTAATTAATTAAAATTACTACTAAAACCCCATATATAATAAAATCAGTCAGCCAACTCATTCACAACCACACATTACATCTCATAAACAGGGGATGGGGGCTTGATCTAATTGCCCCATGCCTGGCGACATAAATGAGTCTTGAGACTCTTGCGAAAGGCGAGGAGGGTGGGGGCAGTGTGAATCTCTGGAGGGAGCTGATTCCAGAGGGCTGGGGCCACCACAGAAAAGGTTCTTCTCTGGACTCTGCCAGACGACATTGTCTGGCCGACGGGACCTGGAGAAGGCCGACTCTGTGCAACCTACCGGTCAATGGGATACATGCAGCAAAAGGCGGTTCCATAAGTAATCTGATCCAATGCCATGTAGGGCTTTATAGGTCATCACCAACCCTTTGAATTGTGTCCAGAAACCAATCGGCAACCAATGCAGTCTGCAGAGTGTTGGAGAAACATGGATGTATCTGGAAAGCCTCAGGACCGCTCGCGTGGCTGCATTCTGCACGATTTGATTCTGGCTTCCCCATTGACTTTACTCGTCAAAGGGGATCGCCAAAAGGGATCACATGGGGCACGGCAACAGTCATAAGTATGCACCAGTTGCCAAGAGTCTGAATTCTGATTGCATGATCCCCTCTTCGGAGAGGGGCGGCATACAAATCCAAATAATAAATAAATAAATAAATAAATAAATGATCATACGGAAAGGTCATCAGTGTGAAAAATGGTCATGGGTCACATTTTTCAGTGCCATTGTAACTTTCAGCAGCCACTAAACAAATCGTTGTAAGTCGAGGACTATCTGCATTCCCATGGACGGAAAGACCGGAAAGTGGCAAAAAAAGGTCACAACTGTGTTATGTGACTGCAGAACACTGCAACTGTCTGTAAATGTGAGCCGGTTGCAAAACACCAAAAATACAATGAGAGAACCTGCCATGGGCCATTGGAACTCCAGCACCAGATTCTAAATAGCTTTTATTGGTGGTGGTGGTTGGGGTCTATTGGAACTTCGAATGGGTCGCCGAGCAACTGGTTAGGTGAAGACTACTCAGTATAAGTACACCTCAATTTATAACCACAATGGAGGCCAAAATTTCTGTTGCCAAGTGAGAGATTCCTTAAGTGAATGCGGTCCCAATTTTTGATATGACCTTTCTTACCACAGTTGGAAACATAGAAACATAGAAGATTGATGGCAGAAAAAGACCTCATGGTCCATCTAGTCTGCCCTTATACTATTTCCTGTATTTTATCTTAGGATGGATATATGTTTATTCCAGGCATGTTTAAATTAAGTTACTGTGGATTTACCAACCACGTCTACAGGATGTTTGTTCCAAGCATCTACTACTCTTTCAGTAAAATAATATTTTCTCAACTCTGCTTCTGATCTTTCCCCCAACTAACCTCAGATTGTGCCCCCTTGTTCTTGTGTTCACTTTACTATTAAAAACACTTCCCTCCTGGACCTTTAACATATTTAAATATTTCGATCATGTCCCCCCCCCCCCCCTTTCCCTTCTGTCCTCCAGACTACACAGATTGCATTCATGAAGTCTTTCCTGCTAAGTTTTCTGCTTAAGACCTTCCACCATTCTTGTAGCCCGTCTTTGGACCCGTTCAATTTTATCATAAAGCGAATCATCCCCAGTGTTTTATGTTGGTCACTATGGTGGCTAAGTGAAACTATCTTCCCCATCAATTTCATTTGTAAGGAGGTGTCTCAACATGGGATCAGGTGACCATCCCAGGACCATCATCAATATGAATCAGTCGCCAAGTGTGTTAATTATGACCACGTGACCGCTACAGTGGTCCTAAGTGAGAATAATAGACGTAGGTCAGTGGTTTATTCAGTGCTGTGGTAACTTTGAATGGTCACTAAATGAAATGCTGTCATTTGAGGACTACCTGCGGCCAGTTTCTTCACTTCCTTTTGCCCTATTACAGGCATGGGAACTTCGGAAACTTCAGATCGTGCAGAATGCAGCTGTGAGAGCAATCATGGGCTTCCCCAAATATGCCCATGTTACACCAACACTCCGCAGTCTGCATTGGTTGCCGATCAGTTTCCGGTCACAATTCAAAGTGTTGGTTATGACCTGTAAAGCCCTTCATGGCATCGGACCAGAATATCTCCGGGACTGCCTTCTGCCGCACAAATCCCAGCGACCGGTTAGGTCCCAACGGCCTTCTCCGGGTCCCGTCGACAAAACAATGTTGTCTGGCAGGACCCAGGGGAAGAGCCTTCTCTGTGGCGGCCCTGGCCCTCTGGAACCAACCCCCCCCAGAGATTAGAATTGCTCCCGCCCTCCTTGCCTTTCGTAAGCTTCTTAAAACCCACCTCTGCCACCAGGCATGGGGGAACTGAGATACTCTTTCCCCCTAGGCCTTTACAATTTTATGCATGGTATGTCTGTATGTATGTTTGGTTTTACAATAGGGGTTTTTAACTGTTTTAATATTGGATTGTCATATGTTGTTTTACTACTGTTGTTAGCCGCCCCGAGTCTACGGAGAGGGACGGCATACAAATCCAATCCAATCCAATCAAATCAATGCTGTCCAGGTTCCATATTCCCGAGAGTGAGGTCCTATTTTGATCAAAAACACCAACAGCCTACCTGGCTCAGCTCCTTTCTCTCTCTCTCTTTTTTTGTTGTTCCAAGAGATGATGCTGGCAGTTCTCTTCATGGATGAAGTGGCCCATGCAGCTGCCTGTGTGCGCTCTGATGAGTTAATAGACTCTAATTAATACAGATTGGGGCAATCACTTTCAATTTCCCTGGCTCTCCCTCTTACTGAGGAGCTGCAAACGATGCGAGCGGTAGAGGCACAGACCACAAAAACCTCCCCTCCCCCCCCACCACAGGGCTGCATGAGAAGGTTGCATTCCTACTGTATCATTTGCATCCAAACCACTTGGATGTCACTGTCTTGGCCAAGCCAGGTAACATATCCCAGGTTTGGAGTGACCTGGAATTACAAGCCATTTCAGCTAAGGTCAATAGGGGGATCCATTTCAATATGGAAAACCTTCAGAAAATTGAGCCACTCTCTACTCCTACTGATCTCATGGACATGCCTGTGTAGTTTCCCTATCCTAATTTATTTATTTATTTATTAGATTTGTATGCCGCCCCTCTCCGTAGACTCGGGGCGGCTCACAACAATAGCAAGAACAATGTAAGAACAAATCTAATAATTTAAAAAATGCTAAAAACCCCATTATTAAAAACAAACATACACACAAACATACCATGTATAAACTGTATAGGTCCGGGGGAGATGTCTCAGTTCCCCCATGCCTGATGGCACAGATGGGTCTTAAGAACTTTACGAAAGGCAAGGAGGGTGGGGGCAGTTCTAATCTCCGGGGGGAGCTGGTTCCAGAGGGTCAGGGCCATCACAGAGAAGGCTCTTCTCCTGGGTCCCGCCAAATGACATTGTTTAGTCGACGGGGCCCGGAGAAGGCCAACTCTGTGGAACCTAACCGGTTGCTGGGATTCGTGCGGCAGAAGGCGGTCCTGGAGGTATTCTGGTCCAATGCCATGAAGGGTTTTATAGGTCATAACCAACACTTTGAATTGTGACCGGAAATTGATCGGCAACCAATGCAGACTGCGAAGTGTTGGTGTAACATGGGAATATCTTGGGAAGCCCATGATTGCTCTCGCAGCTGCATTCTGCACGATCTGAAGTTTAGATGATGCCAGACCATCGCATGCCTAAACAGCTCCTCTATGGTGAGCTGTCTAAAGGAAAGCGATCGGGAGACAAAAGAAGCGATACAAAGACACATTGAAAGCCTCCTTCAAGTCCCTCAATATCAACACCCCCTCTTGGGAAATCCTGGCACAAGATTGACCAACATGGTGCATGTTGATCCACCAAGGCTGCCAGACATCTGAGCACAGAAGGACATTTATAACAGAAGAGAAGCGAGCACCCCGCTAAAGCCAGAGCTACAAATGCTGTGACAGTGGTGGCCACACATGCCTGCCCGACATGTGGCAGAACATTTTGTGCCCGTATAGGCCTTACCAGCCACCTATGACACATCATGGACAGCCCATAACCTGTTACATGTCAAGGTCCTCTTCAAACGCGATGGACGAACATCACATAAGCAATTCGACATGACCTTCTTCTAAGTTTCCCCCCCCAACTTCTCAGTCCAGCCTATACTTCACATTATTGCCTAAAAGTTTCCGATCCAAATCTTAGCCAGGTTTGGTTCTCCTTACCTTACCAATGCAGAGAAGGTAAGATAAGTTCGGTTGCCTGCTAAGATAAACTAATTTTCTAGAAAAAACATTCTTGTATTCTTCTTTCAAACTTTAATAAAACTTTTGTTTGGACCCCTCTTGTTGCTATTATCTAGAAATGAAACCCAAACTGAAAATAAACATATATTGCATAATGTAGATCCAGCCTCTGGTTTGGCCCAAGAGTAATTTTGAAAGCAATGGCAGCATTTTCATACACAGGGGCATCATTAAAAAGAAATACTCTTGGCTATATTCTCATTTCCAGTTTGCTTGGTTAACTAAGCTCTGAACTGCATTCACTTTAAACAGTGGGATTAAAGTACCAATATAAACAGGAACTGACTAGATCCGAAGTCCAAATCACCATCTACCAATCTGATTCTTTTTACATGTGTTGGATTATAACTTCCATCACTCCCAGCTAACACTCCCCAGGCTGGTCTAACTGCTTCATTCTCACCGAATAACCAACGTTTTCTCTTCCACCCATCATCCAGTTTTGTTAAATAAACCAGAATGCTCATTTTCTTCACAACGCAAAAATTGTAAATATCTAGAGGCAAAGCAAGTAAACTCTGTCTTAAAAATGACACAAATTCAAGAATTAAAGGAAACGTTAACACTGCATCCTTCCCCCTAATATTCCGTCATATTTTAGATGCTAATATTTAAGCGCTAGGATAGGCATATGTAGAGCTACGGATACTGGTACATCACAAAAATATGCCTCTCACACAATAAATATCTTCGGGGCTTTTTTCCCATTTATGGAAAAAGCATCACTGAGAGTGCAGGTTATGATTTTTCATAAACTCAAATACTGCGTACAATTGGGTAATACAAAAAAATGTAATCAGCAATTATATTTTTGTTTTACTTTCGTGGGTGGGAATTATGAGAGAGATGTATGGATCTGGAAGGCCTTCGTGTGCGTGTTGGAGGATGGAATGGGGGGGGGGAGGCTGGGCTAGCTAGTTAAGCACCCCTTCTGTTTGGACAAAAGCCTGCCTTAAATTCTTTGGCTTTGTTCAGTGCCTGGCACACTGCCCGCACTTTGATCATCCCCATCAAATTCCAATTTGTTTCCTCTCTCTGCTTCTGTTCTTAACAACCGCATTCTTGTCAAAGATTAGCAGATTGCCGTTATATTCCCAGCAGAAAAATAAGTGGAGAGTCCCTTCTCTGGATCTAATGCCAGGAACCAGATGGACCCTTGATGGCAGAGCTCCATTGTGGATATCCAATTAATGAACATGACCACAAAGTGACGGACAGAGTGGCTGATAAACAATCAGCATTCTTATCTATTGCTATCTTCCTTTCTCTGTTGTACTCCAAATGCACAGGTCTACAACTTCTAGAACTCCCAATAGGCAAAAGGCCATGCCCTACCATTATGAGAACTTTCCACCCAGAATCTGGCACACGGTGTATTAAAAAAAGCCTTGAGTAGCTCCCACTGGATGCCACAGTTCAACTCAAGACTGATCCATCAAGTGTTTTTATTTCTTCTGCTAAATTTGTCTCTTAGTGATACCTTCCCCTGAAGACAGAGTTGGTGCCACATTAACCATAGTAGGATCTTTATATAAAGAAAGAGTTTGCAATTAATAAATAGGGAAGTAAAAGTGAGAGCAAGTTCAATGCAGTAACTAATGCCCAAGGTTAGAAACTAGGAAAAACTGAGTTCTAGTTCTGCTGTAGGCACAATATCCAGGCAGTCGGAACTCTGACTTGGAAACATCCCTCCACACAGTCTAAAAAGGGCAGCATTTATGGTATATATTACTATGCATGTTTAAAGCATCATATGGACCATACTAAAATTCTAAAAAACCAAGCTTAATACCTTGTCAGATTGCTAAGAGACAAATTAATTGCTAAGAGACAAATTAAGGGGCGTACATAAGTGCACCAGAGAGCCTTCCATCCACTGTCCTAATGTGTCTCTTTTACTAGTATCATGTATATAAATATTATTACATAACATGCTTTGCTGAATTTGAAAATTAAGGGAGACTAGGATAGATCTATTTGGGCCTTGTTCTGGCCTCATCATCTCGCCATACCCTCACTGCGATTTGAACTTGCAGTCTTTGCTTTGTAAGGCAGAGAATTAACCTCTAGGCTACAGTATCTAATCCCTTCAGCTTTGTACCAGGGAAGTGTTATATGTTTTTTCTGTCGAATCATCCTGGTATACCCAATTATGGGAGGAGTTTAATGCTTCCTTTTGCCTCTCGGCCCAACCCAGGGCCATTTCCAAGGCAGTTAATTTATTCATAGCTGACACACTATATTCTGTATGTGTAACATGTTTTGCTGGATTTGAAATTTATTTATTATTATTTATTATTACATCTTTGTACACCACCAGTACATACCTGACAAAACAAATAAAATAGGTAGGTAGGTAGATAGATAGATAGATAGATAGATAGATAGATAGATAGATAGATAGATAGATAAGATGGAATCCTGGAACAGAGGACTTTGCATTCACTCCAAAAACATGGGAACATGATTAGAAGATGCTCCTAAAATCAGTGGGAACTCAACGCAACCTCTATGCCCAGAAATGCTGATTACTAGTTTTAGCTGATATACCAACTATACCTTTCCTAGGCAGATACAACCTAAATACTTGCTATTCGTGCACTACTAGCCTTATGTGGAGATCATTTATTGTACAGCTATGCTTCCAATTGTTCCAGAAACTGCTACTGGTGCAGGATAGAGTACCCAGAAATGCTGAGTATAGCTCTTGGCAAAACAAGTGTGATACCTTTGTTGAAGGAACGGCACTGGCTGCTATTTAGCTACTAAGCTAAGTTGAAGGTTTTGCTGAAGACCTTGAAAACCCTACAAAATTTGGGGCTAGGAAAAGAGAGAAAACTAAAGTGCCTACGGACCTAATCGGTGAGAATTCTGCTACAGTTATACACAGAATGCCAACTTGTAGTTCTTTCGTTGCAGCAACAGTGCCTGAATTTTGGAAAGCTTAGCTCTCCTAAATTGTGTACCGTACAACTTTTAAATGTCTCTCGAAGACCTCTCTCTTTATCTGTGTCTTCCCCATATGAATGTTGTATGAAGAGTTCTCTTCCGTGCTCCCTTTTTTACTGAGTATATTATTTTTAAATTGCTTTCGTTTACTCCTTTTATTACTGCACTGCAATTGTAAACTGCTTCAGGATACCATTGTAAAGGAAGTGGTATATAAATTTACAAACTGGCAGGAAATTTAAAATTGCATCTGTCCCGTAGGATTAGGGCTGGTTTCATCAGATCCGAGTCATAGAAAGCTTTAGAACAGAAATGGAGGAGCTGGTGAAGGGCTAACCCAGACATTTGGATGGTAACAAGGAGACATAGAAACATAGAAACATAGAAGTCTGACGGCAGAAAAAGACCCCATGGTCCATCTAGTCTGCCCTTATACTATTTTCTGTATTTTATCTTAGGATGGATATATGTTTATCCCAGGCATGTTTAAATTCAGTTACTGTGGATTTATCTACCACGTCTGCTGGAAGTTTGTTCCAAGGATCTACTACTCTTTCAGTAAAATAATATTTTCTCATGTTGCTTTTGATCTTTCCCCCAACTAACCTCAGATTGTGTCCCCTTGTTCTTGTGTTCACTTTCCTATTAAAAACACTTCCCTCCTGGACCTTATTTAACCCTTTAATATATTTAAATGTTTCAATCATGTCCCCCCTTTTCCTTCTGTCCTCCAGACTATACAGATTGAGTTCATTAAGTCTTTCCTGATACGTTTTATACTTAAGACCTTCCACCATTCTTGTAGCCCGTCTTTGGACCCGTTCAATTTTGTCAATATCTTTTTGTAGGTGAGGTCTCCAGAACTGAACACAGTATTCCAAATGTGGTCTCACCAGCATTCTATATAGCGGGATCATAATCTCCCTCTTCCTGCTTGTTATACCTCTAGCTATGCAGCCAAGCATCCTACTTGCTTTCCCTACTGCCTGACTGCACTGTTCACCCATTTTGAGACTGTCAGAAATCACTACCCCTAAATCCTTTTCTTTTGAAGTATTTGCTAACACAGAACTGCCAATACAATAGTCAGATTGAGGATTCCTTTTCCCCAAGTGCATTATTTTACATTTGGAAACATTAAACTGCAGATAACACTCCTTCCTGCCAGCGACCGGTAGTTCTTACCCAGGGTTTTGCGGCTACACTGGTATTTATTTGTTTGTTTGTTTGTTTTGTCCAATACACAATGAGGGTTTTAGTGAGTATATATATATATACAGTGATCCCTCGAGTTTCGCGATCTCGAGCTTCGCGAAACACTATATTGCGATTTTTCCACCGATGACGTCACTCTCTTCCTTCCTTTCTCATCTTTCTTTCTCTCTCTCTTTCTCTCTCTTGCTTCTTCCTCTCTCACACTCTCTTCCTCCCTCTCTCATCTCTTTCTTTCCTTCTCTCTCTTTCTCTATCTCTCCCCCTCTTGCTGGCGGGCGGCGGGCGGCGGGCGGGCGAGCGGGGGCATCAGTGAGGAGCCGGGGTTTCCCCTTTGCGTGGGCGGCTGGGAAACCCCGATCTTCGTCTGCTCGCTGCTGCTGCGCCGAGCAGATCAGCTGCTGGGCGGCCGAAGGAACCTTCCCTGGGTCTTCCCGGCCGCCCACGCAAAGGGGAAACCCCGGCTCCTCGCTGATGCCCGCCGCTCGCCCGCCCGCCAGCAAGAGGGGGAAGACCCAGGGAAGGTTCCTTCGGCCGCCCAGCAGCTGATCTGCTCGGTAGCGCAGCAGCAGCGAGGAGCCGAATCGGGTTTCCCCTTTGCGTGGACGGTGGGGAACGCAAACTCCACCATCTACGCATGCACGGCCATAGAAAAAAAGGGCGCGCATGCGCAGATGGTGTTTTTACTTCCGCAACCCTACATCGCGAAAAATCGATTATCGCGAGGGGTCTTGGAACGGAACCCTCGCGATAATAGAGGGATCACTGTATATATATATATATATACACATAGTAAAATACATGATGAAGGTTATAGAGGAGATACTCAAAGCAAAATATATCTAAGAAAGAATAGAAAAGAAGATATAGGAATAGAACATATCAATGAAAGAATAGAAGAAGAGATATAGCAATAGAAGAAAGGTATAGGAGATATAGGAGAGCAACAGGACAGGGGACGGAAGACACTCTAGTGCACTTGTACTCGCCCCTTGCTGACCTCTTAGGAATCTAGATAGGTCAACCGTGGATAATCTAAGGG
Source organism: Erythrolamprus reginae (assembly GCF_031021105.1). Taxonomy (NCBI): domain Eukaryota; kingdom Metazoa; phylum Chordata; class Lepidosauria; order Squamata; family Dipsadidae; genus Erythrolamprus; species Erythrolamprus reginae. Next base: position 100,382,607 of record NC_091951.1, read on the forward strand.
TAAATTGTTGGGGGTTTGGGGATGACACTATGGAGTCCGGTAATGAGTTCCGCGCTTCGACAACTTGGTTGGACAACTTAGAATTTATACATGGTATGCTTGTTTGTATGATTGGTTTTTTAAATTGGAGTTTTTTAGATTATTTTTAATATTAGATTTGTCTATATTGTCTTTTTTATTGTTGTTAGCCGCCCCGAGTCTTCGTAGAGGGGCGGCATTCAAATCAAATCAAATCAAATCAAATCAAATCAAATCAAATCAAATCAAATCAAATCAAATCAAATCAAATCAAATCAAATCAAATCAAATCAAATCAAATCAAATCAAATCAAATCAAATCAAATCAAATCAAATCAAATCAAATCAAATCAAATCAATAAATACTGAAGTCATATTTTTTACAGTCAGGTTTTACAATTATTACCTAAGGATTGTTAAGAGGCTTTGCCTGATTCAGACAAGGGGGTATGGGTAAGAATTCAATTTACATGGAGTGGGGGGGGGGGAAAGTGACTTCCCGGATTTGTTTCTCACCTACTCAGCTTGTATTCAAGCACAAAAACGCTCTTTTAGAATATCTTCTCCCAAGAAAAATAAAACGGTCCTGGACCTTTGTAAGCGGTGAAGGGCTGCCAAAATTTTTACTACCACACTGTGGGCGTGGCTTATGCATTTTCTTTCAACATCTTTCAGTGCAAATTGGGTGCTCGGGGGTAGAGCTCCATTTTTGCTACCCCACTATGTCCCCCCTCCTGTTCGGGCAGTAGCCCACCCCTGCTTATTGTTCTGCCGGGCTCTCTGATAGGAGCCTCTTGAAAATTCAAGGGTACAAATTTCAGACACACACACATTTGAAAATTCAAAACAATGTTCTTTATCCCAAAATTCAAAATAAACAAAGCACTCTTTTTGTATTGTAAAGAGCACTTGTCCCAAAACAACCGGGTAGTCTGTACAATTTCCCTTAAGCAGTCATTAAGTACTTAGCTAGCAGCTGTGAAGAAACTTCACACCCCTTCTTCTTCCAATGAAGTGACACACACACACGTTGCTCTGCTTTGGTTTCAAAGGCGCGAAAGCAACAAAGTCCAGCAACACAAGATTCCTGACGAACTGCGATCAGATATTCTTCCACAACGGCCAAACCCACATTCTGCTATTTATAGCAGCATCCCTAATTACTGGAGCCCCACCGAAACACAGGTGGCCTCCCTTATTTCCTGTAATATGTTCTTACTTGGTCTCTTCTATGCATAATTCTGCGCTTGCGTGGGTCCAAAACGTCTTCATCCGAATCAATGGAAGATAAGGGAGATTGACTGCCTGGGCTGTGTGCCAAGCCTTCCTCTGCTGAGTCACTCTCACCTTCTTCTTCGTCCGGGGAAACTAAACTCTGAACTGATTCTTTCAGCAATAACACAGGCTTGTGACAAGTTGAATTTTCCCCTGCATCCACCTCCACATTCCCTGGGGCAGGAGCTGGGCCAGAGCCAACCACAACACTTAATAGCCAGGAAAAAGAGAAACATAAAACATAATTGGAGGGGAAGGGAGAAGAGAGAAGAAGGAAGGAGGGGAGGGGAGGAGAGAGGAGAGAAGATCCTCTGGTATTCCTCCGACAGTGCATGCTTTTCTGGCACTACAATTTCAATCCTAGATGAGATGGTTATTTGGGATCCTATGCCTTAAACAGAAAACTCCTCAATGCAAGTAGAGTTGGCTTTGCTAAACAAAGAACATTGTCAGCTATCTCTTCCATTATGCCCAATTCAGCTGTCAAATTGTTTTTGTCATATTATTTTGTATACATAGCAGATTGTCCTTGCCACCTGTACCAAATGAGCACTCTAATGGTTCTGTACAAGGGGGGGGGGGGGAGGGAGAGAAGAGTAATGCAAGATCACCTGCTGCTTGACAGCAACATTTTGCCATTTGAATAACTTGTTATTATGGCTTTAGATTTGCCTTCTCTAAAAGATACGTGCAGTCTCAGTATATAATACGGAAGTGCACATTTCACCAGGTTTCAATGATAGTGAATAGGGGTTTTTTTTCTTCTTCTTCTTGACCTTGGCTCAGATGAACCTTTTAACATACTGTACATTAGGCACTATTCATGATAGTAATTTCACCGCACGTCCTGATATTATGTTCATCATTATCATTTTCCCCCCTAAGCCTTTTTCATTCTTTATTTCCTCGTAACTGGAATAATCATCTGAATATAAGTCCAATTAATAAATAAATAAAATAAGTAAATAATCTGTTCGGGCAAAAAAGATCCAGAATTGTAGTTCAAATCCCAGAGGTGTGAATATTCCATAGAGCAGTGTTTCCCAACCTTGGCAACTTGAAGATATTTGGACTTCAACTCCCAGAATTCCCCAGCCAGCGAATGCTGGCCGGGGAATTCTGGGAGTTGAAGTCCAGATATCTTCAAGTTGCCAAGGTTGGGAAACACTGCCATAGAGCTTTGCTTCCAGACGTTTTGGTTTCATGGTTTTTTTTTTTCACCAATGCTTCTCCTGCTGAATGCCGTACATAAACCCAACAGGTTTGGGTTTTTTTTAATGGTGAAATCCATAATGTCAAAATAGTATAATTTTAACTTTCACTTCCTACTTTACTTCCATCTTTGTATCCGACAAACTACATAACTTGGACAAAACAAATTATCACTCACAGGCCTGATCCACAGTCTCCTTTCCCTGGCTTGAGGATCTTAGCTCTATATTTTCTTTTATGTACACTGAGAGCATATGCACCAAGACAAATCCCTTGTGTGTCCAATCACTCTTGGCCAATAAAGAATTTTTATTTATTTATTTATTTTGTCCAATACACAATAATACACAATGAAGGTTATAGAGGATATAGTAGAGAAGAAATATGAGATATAGGAGAGACTATAGGACAGGGGACGGAAGGCACTCTAGTGCGCTTATGTACGCCCCTTACTGACCTCTTAGGAATCTGGAGAGGTCAACCATGGATAGTCTAAGGGTAAAGTATTGGGGGTTAGGGGATGATACTACGGAGTCTGGTAATGAGTTCCACGCTTCAACAACTCAATTACTAAAGTCATATTTTTTTACAGTCAAGTTTGGAGTGGTTCATATTAAGCTTGAATCGGTGGAAGGATAGAAATAAATGGACAATCCAGAATTGGTACTGGTACATGGTGGACCACATCCACTTCGAAATTATGGAAATAAGATTAAATAACTTTGATGAAAATAAATTGGAGAAGCTGATGGCACGGTGGAATAAGGTGAAAAATTATATCTTAAGTAGAATTTATGACGACAATGTGAAAAATAAATTCCAATCACTTTTTGTAGGTAAAGAAATGTAAACCGGAGCTAAGGAAGAAATTGAAACTTATTGCAAATAATTTAACCCCCTAAATGGTGGTGTGGTTTATTGGTGTTGGGCACGTTTTCTTTTATGTATTTTTTGTTTGTTTGTTGTAATAAAAATTTAATAAAAATATACTTAAGAAAAAAATATTAAGCTTGAATCTGTTCTGTTCTGTTCCATTCCATTCCATTCCATTCCCTTCTGTTCCCTTCCGTTCCGTTCCGCTCCACTCCACTCCATTCCACTCTACTCTATTCTGTTCTGTGCACAGAGGACATGTTGTCACAGCAGGGTCATCTCATTGTCAACCCACTTCTGAGACTAGCTGAAGCCTGTGCAAGCTTTCAAGATTTATCTAGATGCACACACACATACACACCCACACACCAGAGTTCATGAGCGAAGCTTCAAGCACCAGCAAAGAAGGCAGAGCAAGGAGTTTGCAGGAGTCTACTTGGCCTTCTGAAAGAGCGCCCCCTGGGGCCCTTTCCCCCCCCCCCCTCAGTGGAGGCATTTGCTGTGTCTGCCTGCACAGCCGGATATGGCAGTAGTGCAGTCTGTGACTTCTTTTGGTGATACCATACTTATATAGAGGGTCATCATCCACATGTCTTCCAGAAAGCTAATATCATTGGAAACTAATAAATCCTGCACCATAAGGAAGGTTGAGCACTAAAGAATTGAGGCCTTATTTATTTATTCATTCATTCATTCATTCATTCATTCATTCATTCATTCATTCATCCAATACACAAATACATAGGAAGAAAAATAGACATGTGGTAATATATATAAGGGTAAAAGTGAACTTAGAGGAGAGGATATATGAAAGGAAGAGAATATATATGATAGGTGAAAGAAAGGAAAGACAATTGGACAGGGGATGAAAGGCACACCAGTGCACTTATGTACGCCCCTTACTGGCCTCTTAGGAACCTGGAGAGGTCAATCGTGGAGAGTCTAAGGTGAACGATGGTGCTGGAGAAGACTCCAGTGAATCCCTTGGACTGCGAGGCGATCAAACTGGTGAGTCTTAGAGATCAACCCTGATTGCTGTTTAGGAAGCCAGATCTTGAAGATGAAACTCAAATACTTTAACCACCTAATGAAAAGGAAGGACTCAGTGAAGAAGAGCCTAATGCTGGGAAAGATTGAGGGCAAAAGAAGAAGGACATGACAGAGAATGAGGTGGCTGGATGGAGTCACTGAAGCAGTCGGTGTGAGCTTAAATGGCCTTTGGGGGATGGTAGAGGGCAGGAAGACCTGGACGAACATTGTCCATGGGGTCGCGATGGGTCGGATATCACTTCACAGCTAACAACAACAATAGATCCTGCAGAGACTTGCTGAAAGTCTCTGCAGAACTCCCTAAGTATTGCCAACTTTACAAAGAAGGTCACTACAGAAGCTTGTCACTCGCTGGTTTCTGCCATTTCTCTATGAGAAGAAAGCTCCACTTCTGCCCCTTGTGTGAATCCCATGGGTAGTAATAAATAAATAAAATATGGCTGCATAGCTAGAGGTATAACAAGCAGGAAGAGGGAGATTGTGATCCTGTTATATAGAGCGCTGGTGAGACCACATTTGGAATACTGTGTTCAGTTCTGGAGACCTCACCTACCAAAAAATATTGACAAAATTGAACGGGTCCAAAGACGGGCTACAAGAATGGTGGAAGGTCTTAAGCATAAAACGTATCAGGAAAGACTTAATGAACTCAATCTGTATAGTCTGGAGGACAGAAGGAAAAGGGGGGACATGATCAAAACATTTAAATATGTTAAAGGGTTAAATAAGGTTCAGGAGGGAAGTGTTTTTAATAGGAAAGTGAACACAAGAACAAGGGGACACAATCTGAAGTTAGTTGGGGGAAAGATCAAAGGCAACGTGAGAAAATATTATTTCACTGAAAGAGTAGTAGATCCTTGGAACAAACTTCCAGCAGACGTGGTAGATAAATCCACAGTAACTGAATTTAAACATGCCTGGGATAAACATATATCCATTGTAAGATAAAATACAGGAAATAGTATAAGGGCAGACTAGATGGACCATGAGGTCTTTTTCTGCAGTCAGACTTCTATGTTTCTATGGGCCCCAGAACTAAATCCATTTTCTACCAATGTTGTGCCTGTCTGGCAAAAAGAGGGCAGTTGGTTGTTGCTATCATCTTGACTTTGCGGCGCTCCTTCTCGCAACTTAGCACCTGAGCTTGCATTGGGGACAGGCTGGGTGAAGTTTATTTATTACTGATTTATTATTTAGATGTATATGCCGCCCCACTCCCAGAGGACTCTGGGTGGGTTACAATCAAATACAATGATATAAACACCCCATCAATGTAAAATATAAGACCCCCTAAAAACAGTATAATAAAAGCTCCTTAAAATCGGCATAGAACAATTGAAAACCCATGAACCCTACAAAAAGATATTGACAAAATTGAACGGGTCCAAAGACGGGCTACAAGAATGGTGGAAGGTCTTAAGCATAAAACGTATCAGGAAAGACTTCATGAACTCAATCTGTATAGTCTGGAGGACAGAAGGAAAAGGGGGGACATGATCGAAACATTTAAATATATTAAAGGGTTAAATAAGGTCCAGGAGGGAAGTGTTTTTAATAGGAAAGTGAACACAAGAACAAGGGGACACAATCTGAAGTTAGTTGGGGGAAAGATCAAAAGCAACATGAGAAAATATTATTTTACTGAAAGAGTAGTAGATCCTTGGAACAAACTTCCAGCAGATGTGGTAGATAAATCCACAGTAACTGAATTTAAACATGCCTGGGATAAACATATATCCATCCTAAGATAAAATACAGAAAATAGTATAAGGGCAGACTAGATGGACCATGAGGTCTTTTTCTGCCGTCAGTCTTCTATGTTTCTATGTTTCTATGTTTCTATGAAGAACACTCACAACTTATGCACTTATGTGTGCATAAGTGCACCTTTGTGCCTACCGTTCCTGTCCTACTGTCTTTTTATATTTTCTATCTCTATACTTATATTATGTTAAACATACTACAATACAATACAAATAAAATAAATAAATGAATAATAAATAAATAAAAACCACACCTATCTTTCCTGGTCGGATCCCGATGGTATCATCTGATCAACGACGTCAGGCCTGCCGGAAAACCCAGGTCTTTGTGGAAGGCTGGTTGGGTGGAGGCAGTCCGGAGCCTCCCTTGCCCTCCTGCCTGCTTCTTCAAAATGACAAGAATTAGCAGAGTAGTAGCCCCTTAGCAAGCTCCAGGCTGGTGATGCAGGCACAAAATGGCTGGCCACCCGCCCTTCCCCTTGGGAGAATAACAGCTAGCTGGCAGATTGAGGCTCTCAGTGGAGAAATTAAATGCTTTGACAATACTGCAAATGCACAAGAGGCAGGAAGGAGGGGAAGGCAATGATATGTGGGGATGACCTTGGGAGACAGGAGGAAAAGCTGCAGCCAAGTCTTACATGGCATCGGACCAGATTACTTGTGGGATCACCTCCTGCCGCATGAGTCCCACCGACCGGTTAGGTCCCACAGAGTCAGCCTTCTCCAGGTCCCATCGGCTAGCCCAGGGGTAGGCAAAGTCCACAAGTCATAGAAGAGCCAACTTTGCCTACCCCTGGGCTAGACAATGTCACTTGGTGGGGGCCTAGAGAAAGAGCCTTCTCTGTGGGGGGCCCAGCCCTCTGGAACCAGCTCCCCCCATTCTCCTCATCTTACACAAGAGTCTGAAGACTCATCTAGGCCACCAGGCTTGGGCCACTAGCCTCTAGCCTCCTGGCCGACGAGTGTGATGTATGTCTGTTGTTCAAATGGGAATAACTGATTTTTAATGTTACTAGGGTTTTTAGAGCAATTAGTTAAATTAATTGAATTTTAGTTATTTATATTGTATATTGTTTCTTTGATATGTTGTAAGCCGCCTGGAGTCCTCAGAGAGGGCTGGCATATAAATCCAATTAATAACAATAACAAGAAGAAAAAGAAGAAGAAGAAGAAGAAGAAGAAGAAGAAGAAGAAGAAGAAGAAGAAGAAGAAGAAGAAGAAGAAGAAGAATAGAATTTATTGGCCAAGTGTGATTGGACACACAAGGAATTTGTCTTGGTGCATATTCTCTCAGCGTACATAAAATAAAATATACATTTATCAAGAATCATGGGGTACAACACTTAATAATTGTCATAGGGGTCAAATAAGCAATGAAGAAGCAATATTAATAAAAATCTTAGGATATACGCAACAAGTTACAACAATAACAATGACAATGACAATAACAATAACAACAACAACAACAACAACGATAGCCCCATGAAATCTGATGGAGAAAACATCTCAGAATGGACCTCCCTAGTTTTCTGGAGAGTAAAAGTAAGGAAGAAGTACTTTCAGACTGGCGAGATTTCTGATACTGTAACATTACAATTAGGGTAGCTGTTCTGTCTGGGTCACTCCGGAAGCCAAGACCAACCCAAAAAGAGAAGCCAGACACACCAGTAAAAGGCAAAGGCAGTTTATAAAATTCAAGAAAAACACAGGTAACAGAAAATGTCCTTACAAACAGGAAAATGCTGTATCTTCAAATATATCCACGAAGGCAAAAGTCCATGCAGCAATACAGGATTCTTGCTGCCAAGACGAGGCTGTAGATAGCAGACCTACACCTCCCTCGGGTCTTCTAAACTGCTGGGCCACAAGCCAGGAACAGAGACGCCGAGAACAAAGCAGGACACCGTAACTCCAACTGATAACACTCCACATGGCTTCAAGGGCTTGCCTGCCTTTTAAACCCTGCTAAGGAGGACCACACCCAAGCCCAGCTGTTCCTAATTCAGTGCTGATAATACTTCTTTAATTGCTCCTTTCTTTGATCTGAACGTCTCTGTCACATGTCAATGACAGCTTGTGCTTCATCACTTAATGACTCCAAGCTACTGGCTGGGGAGAGCCCCCGCCCTCCCCGGGGCTCTCATGCTGTTCTCCTTCGTCCCATTCCTGACTTTCCTCTCCCCCGTCCGACTGCTCAGCCCCCTCCTCTTCGCTGTCATCCTCCTCCGGGCATGGAGCCAGCAGAGACACAGCCGATCCATGAGCAGCCTCAGGCTGAACCACAACAGGTAGCATTAGTACTCATTAAGGTTGGATTCCCTCAAAGGGCTGACAGGAAGGGAGGAAGCACTGAGGCATTCCCTTTTCACCAACCATAGTCATTGATGATGGAGGAGAGGGCTAGAATGAAATCTCTGTTAAACATCTATGGAGATTCTCAGTCATCCGGGTCATGGTTGTCCCAAAAGTGCTTTTTCAAGAGGCAACTGGACTTTCTGGGTTTTTTTTGAAGAAGTTTCAAAGCTTTTTCAGCTTCTTGGATGAGAAGTGAAACGTCTTCAAAGAAAAAACAGAAACCCCAGTTGCCTCTTGAAAAGGTACCTTTGGGACCATGAAATCTCTGTTCTTTCTTCTCTGCAACTCAAGGCTCCACCCTTACTATTTGTCCAGTGATGAGCTTTCCGGGTCAGACTTAGACAGTGGAAGGGGTCTTTTTGGAAGAAGTAGTCACAACCAAGTTACTTCTTCAACCTCATTCCTGAGGCGGTGACTACAAATCATACTTTCCCTCCTGTCTCAGGTGTAGAGGGAAAGCACATCAGTATGGCTATATGGATGAGCCCTTGTGCCTGCATATATTCTGTAGATAAAAGCAATTTTATATACCTTATAACAATATAATTCCGAGGAAGGGAAATGGCGTGTAAAGTAATCACCAACTTTCTAGCAAATGATATCCAAACCATTGCTCTCCAGGGACAATTTGTTTACCCATTAATCTTCCTTACCTGACCTTATGAATCCTGTTATTAAAGATTTTCTTGCAGGTAACAGATTTTTTTTATTCTTTTAAAAAAAGAGAAAAACAACTATCATGAGATTTTAAAATGGGGAATTCAGCAAATATTTCTAAAAATTCTGGAATCTTGTTTTTTTAAGAAAGAAAAGATACGTTAAGATGCCTGTGCACTGTCTTATAGTGTTCTGTCTTTTCAGGAATTAACAAGGTGAATGAGAAACTGTTTTAAGAGTGAGCTAGTAATTAGGTTTATTATTATCTAGGGAAATCGTTATTACCTAGTGAAGGCGAGTGATGGATATGCTGACAGTGATGCTGATCCTAATATTAGAGAAAGAAGGAATTTCAGTGGGGAAATGTGTGGAATAAGCAAGAAATTTTGTAGGTGAAAGAGAAAGAAAACTAAACGATGGGTCTGGCTGAGAGGTGGATACTTGGGCTAGGTGACAGATTACAGTGGACAAAGTCTTCAGTTTTGGGGTGGGGACATAATGGCGAGAAACTAGGATTCTTGGCTTCCGTGTTTTTAGCCATCGCAGGTGCAACTGTGGTTATACCAGCTGACACGGCCTATCGAGATGGGTTGCCACTTGGAGCCTGGCCAAAATAAGGCAGAAACAGAGGCAGAGGAACTATTGTAGCTTGTCCACCACTGGAGCTCAGATCACAACACAGATGAAAGGAAAACATTGTACAAGAAACCGTGACAGTGATTGATGCGATAAGTCCAAGGCTTTGCAGCTGAAGTGTAGCAGGAGGGATTGTGATGCAGCAATGGTTTTAGTGGAGGTGGCGATAGTAAAGGTGATTGAAGGAACAAACTGAGACAAATAGAAGAACATTGGTGGGGGTTTTTTCTGGGTCAGAGACAGAAATTTTGGTACTGCTATATAATCCCCGGGAGGGAGCACGATTGAGGTGGAAGGCAGGGAAGGATATAGAAAGGAAGGAGCAATTACTATAATGACAAAAGGGAAGATCTGTAAGAGATTAAAGTATCCATTATGAGAAAAGGAAACTGGGAATTTTTGACCAATTCCCATTCTGATCTTTTATTCTCAGATTAAGAACCACAAGTCTGAATTAATTGAATCCTTCAACTTAACACCGATGTTATTAAATACTTGATCACTCTGCATTAAATCTTTCCTCGACCCTGATTTACTCAAGGACGAGAGGCCATTTTTAGAATGTATCAAGAAAACCTGCCTGGGCAAGGGTGGGGACTTTCTTCTACCCAACATACATCTAGCAAGAGTGTAGCATCCAATTAGGGGTGCTACATCAATCTGTAGCGCCTCGGTGGGTGCAGTGGTTAGATTGCAGTACTACAAGCTACTTCGGCTGATCACTGGCTGCCAGCAGTTTGGCAGATTGAATCTCACCAGGCTCAAGGTTGACTCAGCCTTCCATCCTTCCAAGGTCAGTGAAATGAGGACCCAGATTGTTGGGGGCAATATGCTTACTCTCTGTAAACCACTTAGGGAGGGCTGTAAAGCACTGTGAAGCAGTATATAAATCTAAATGCTATTGCTATCTTGACCCCAAAGTATGGAGGAGCTGTAGCAGGGGTCAACTACAAGATCCCCAGATAATTTGGATGTAAGTTCTTGCTTGTGATGCTCAAGACTAAGGACAAGTTAGGGCATTGCTATTCTACTGTCTTCCCTGATGCATGGAAGCATTTCTACCAAGGCTGTTTCATTTCACTGGGTTTGCAGTAGAGTCAGCTAGACTTTTAATGCTGGGTGTTTTTCGCCTACTTTCTCCAAGAGTAGAATCAGATAGAGTCCAGGATTTCATGACTGTTATGATAATCATAGATCTGTTCCAGGTCATTATGAGTTCAATGTACAATTGAAACTCCATGCAGGATATAGACATCTTGGAGCAGCTGACTTCTGATCAAGTGATGGAAGACACAGTAAATCTTGTTAGGAAGACATACAGTGATACCTCTACTTAAGAACTTAATTCGTTCTGTGACCAGGTTCTTAAGTAGAAAAGTTTGTAAGTAGAAGCAATTTTTTCCCATAGGAATCAATGTAAAAGCAAATAATGCATGCAAACCCCTTAGGAAAGAAATAAAAGCTCGGAATTTGGGTGGGAGGAGGAGGAGGAAGAAGAGGAGGAGGACAGTTGCTGCCGAAGAAAGAAGGTGAGGTGAGGGGAATCAAAAAAATGCAAAACTTTAAGGCTTAAAAAAGAAAAGAGGGACTCTGAGGCAGCGAGGAGGAGCACGCGCCTCCCATACACCCGGCGTGAGGCTGCCTCCCATACACTGCGCCAGATAGAGAAAACCAGGTGGGTGAGAGGGGGAACCTCATTCTCCTTTGACCGAAAGGCGGCTGCTTCTGCTGCTGCTACCTGCTTCCTCTTCCTTCCCATGCTGAAGGGCTCCCCTCTTCTCTCGCTCGCTCGCTTTGTAGCCGGCGCCTTTCCTTCACTGTGGTGATTCCTCAGTTTGGCTGAGGCCAAGTTGATCCAGCCGTGGCAAACCACCCCTCTTTTGCCTTTCCATGCCCAGATGCTCTAGGAGGCAACCTTGTGTCGGGTGTATGGGAGGCAGCGTGAGGGAGTCATCACAGCGAAGTGGTTTATTCCCTCTCCAAGTGCCCAGAGAAAGGAAAACACTCCGTTCACTCTAGACTGCCAAAGCTTCCTTAAGGACCACCGAAAGGCTTCTCTAGCAGCCCAGAAAAGCCCAAGATGGCCGGGATTAAAGGGGGAATGGCAGGATACTGGCCGGGCCTTTGTGCCACTCTCAAATTTCCTGGGAAATTTTTCCAGGGTCAGGTTCTTAAGTAGAAAATGGTTCTTGAGAAGAGGCAAAAAAATCTTGAACACCCGGTTCTTATCTAGAAAAGTTCTTAAGTAGAGGCTATCTTAGGTAGAGGTACCACTCTAGAGTATTCTTCTTGTAGTAACCACGGAGATAACCAGCATCATGGTAAAAGGACTGATTAGAATGGGCCCCATTCTAATGGGCCTTATGGATACATTGGATTCCAGAAGGAGTTAACTGATGACCTGGAGTACAGGTAATGAACGCAGAGAAATGAATACATTGGATACTGTTGCACAGTTCTCCTTATCCCCCTATCCTGGAAGAGTTTTCTGAGGTATGTAGCAAATGAAGTAATGAGATGCTGGAGAAAACCTGGTAAAAAACAAGGAACAAATAGTGGGATACAGATATGATCTTAGCTTCTAGTCTGCAGGAAACGTGGTGAAGCTTTCTTGTTTCTTTATCTTCGTTAGATTTGTGGAATATGGTCCAGGAGCACTTTTTTAAGTGACCCAGGTGCCACTAGGGAATGAGTGGCTGAGAAATCCACCAGTGGATTGATGTGGTCTTTGGGCCGAACTATTTCTTGGTAACATCACTCAGATCGGTCTGGTTTTGGCAGCGGGCTGCACAGCATCCTGTTTCTTGATGGGGATGATATATTACAACGTCACCTGTGATACGTTTGAACTTACAAATCTTGAAGGAAAAAGCAAGTTCCTTTATGAAGCAAATCTCGCAATCTGTGGACTTGATTCTTGTTCCACCTGGCTAGTTTGGAAGGGCACACCTGACTGTGTTTGACTGTGATAAATGCCTCTTTTTGGCAGGGGGAGAGGTTACCAATCTTTGGAAGAGGAATTCCTATTTTCAAGAGGCTGGTCCAAGATTAAGCCATTTTAGACAACTAAATATCTTGTCTCTGACCTCCGTTTCTGAAAAAGATAGTGGAGAAGATGAGTCAGTTTCAAAGGTTGCTGCAAGAAGTGGGCTATCTGAACCCCTTTTTGGTTAGGATTCTGAAAAAAAACAATCACTGTTATGGGTGACCCATGGCAGGACCTTTATAGGGAAGCACAAGTCACTTTGTCTTGTGGAGTCCATCAGTTGCCTATAAATGCTCTTACCTGATATATCTTTTGGGATCTCCTGCAAATGTTTTCAGTCCTGCTTGAATAACAGTTCTGTTTGGGGGGGTGTAGAGATGAAGAGTATGAGTGCTCAAACATGCAACATGGGATGCTCTGGATGTTGACCCTCTTGTATTTCACTTAAGACTTACATGAAGCCATCGGGAGAGCTCATCCGCAAGCATCAGATGAGGGATCATCAATATGCTGATGATACCATTATGTATCTCTGCTCTGGGCTGAGAAGCAGATGCTGTAAAAGTTCTGACTGGCACCTTGAGACTTTACGGATTGAAAGAGGAAAAACAAACATAAGCAAGATAAAACGGTTGTTGATTTAGATGCTGGCACCAATATTGGCTCTAGGTGGGATTGTGCCCTTCCCAAAAATGCAAGCTCGCACCCTGGATTAAGGTTCAGGTTGGAAGCACGGGCTGAAGCTATGTCCAGGAAAACTTTACCCAGACTTAGCTAGCATGTCAATTGTGGCCTTTCCTGGAATAGAAGACACTAACTATGATCATTTGTGTCCACCACCTCTCCACAGGGGGACTACTGTGACTTAATCCAGAGATGGCTGCTATTGAAGACCACCCAGATGTTTCAGCTGGTACAAAACATGTCTGACCATCTGATAATGGGGAAGCCCATTATTGTATTATACCTCTATTATAAAGAATAGAATAGAATTCTTTATTGGCCAAGTGTGATTGGACAAACAAAGAATTTGTCTTTGGTCCATATACTCTCAGTGTACATAAAAGAAAAATATACATTTATCAAGAATCATGAGGTACAACACTTAATGATTGTTATAGGGCTCAAATAAGCAATGAAGAAACCATCACTATTAATAAAAATCTTAAAGATACAAGCAACAGGTTACAGTCATAAGTGGGAGGAAATGAGTGATAGGAATGATGAGAAAAAAAACTAATAGTAAGAGTAGTGCAGACTTAGTAAATAGTTTGACAGTGTTGAGGGAATTATTTGTTTAGCAGAGTGATGGCATTTGGGGGAAAACTGTTCTTGTGTCCAGTTGTCTTGGTTGCTGCTTTGCTCCCAAAAGAAGAAACTGTTTATCACGTATGTATCTTTTATCACATATGTGACTTACAACCTGGCTGTGTTCTAGATCGTCTATTTCAGGCAAAACCGACCCACCCAATGTATCCATGCATGCCATGAGTTTCCCTCCCTTGCGAGAACTATAAAACAAGGATTCTCCTCCGGGGCTTCTTTCCCCAACTAGGACAATTTAAATCTCCCACAAGAAATCAAAGCCTTCCATTGTAGCACTTCAGAAATTAGTGATGTGGATGGTTATCCACAGAACCTTTGATGATGTCTGGGTGCAATTACTATGGTTGGCTGAGTATAGTGCCCTGGTATCCTGTAAATTTCCTTGCAATAAAACATTAACAGAAACAAATTGTGGACGTTACACTGCAATTCCGCAGGCAAGGAATTTTTTTTTAAAAAAGCAACAACATTATGAGAAAGAAGGCTCATATTTGAACACAGCCTCATTATGTTTAGGATGACAAGCATGCTGGTAACAGATTTGGGGTTTGTATCATAGCACTAATTAAGAAATCGCTCCTAGCTAATCTCTCCCCCCCCCCCCCCCCCCAAGGTGTGTATATTAGTCTTCTGAATCAATAGCCATTCCTGCTTGGCTCTGGAAGTTTTTAATATGGGAAAGAGAATAGAACGACATCAAATTAAGACTTCCCTCTTCTCCTCTGATTACCCAATTAATCCACTCAGGGCTGGCAGGCCGGCCTGCTTTTTACCGTCCTCATCCATTGGCTTGTCGCGAGATTTGTCTCTGCCACGGAACGCTTCATTCTAATCTGCGAGCTTCCTGGGAGGACCAGATGGCGGTTCTGCGCAGCAAACCAGGGTGAGGATGAAGGGAAGGACAAGCCTGCTGTGCCACCCAAGATGACAGCTTCTTGGCCATGGTCAACTCTGCTCCTGAAATGTTCAGGCTAATAATTGGGCTGGAACAACGGCCAAACCCATTTTAAAATTCATTAGAAAAATATGTTTTGCGCAATAAAGGGCTACCTGCAATTAGAGCTCTTATGCTCTTAGGGAAATGTTCTTTTGTCAAGTGATTATTTTTTTTAATAGGAAGAATTTTTGAATGTTGTCCAGCAAGAGCTAATGAGCAGAGAGACTGCCTTGAATTTAATTTAATTTATTAAATGTATAGGCTGCCCAACTCCTGTTAGATGGGTCAACATGTGACCATGCCTAACTTTATGACTTTTTTGACCACCGTTGTTAAGTGAATCACATGTTAAGGAAACACTGCAGTCAGTAAGCAAATATAGGCAATTCTAAGTGAATCCACAATGACTGTTTTTTTAAAAAACTGGACACAAATTTTATCTATCTATCTATCTATCTATCACCAGCACTCTATATAGCGGGATCATAATCTCCTTCTTCCTGCTTGTTATACCTCTGGCAATGCAGCCAAGCATCCTACTTGCTTTCCCTACTGCCTGAACAGTGCAGTCAGGCAGTAGGGAAAGCAAGTAGGATGCTTGGTTGCATAGCTAGAGGTATAACAAGCAGGAAGAGGGAGATTATGATCCCACTATATAGAGTGCTGGTGAGACCACATTTGGAATACTGTGTTCAGTTCTGGAGACCTCACCTACAAAAAGATATTGACAAAATGGAACGGGTCCAAAGACAGGCTACAAGAATGGTGGAAGGTCTTAAGCATAAAACGTATCAGGAAAGACTTAAGGAACTCAATCTGTATAGTCTGGAGGACAGAAGGAAAAGGGGGGACATGATCGAAACATTTAAATATATTAAAGGATTAAATAAGGTCCAGGAGGGAAGTGTTTTTAATAGGAAAGTGAACACAAGAACAAGGGGACACAATCTGAGGTTAGTTGGGGGAAAGATCAAAAGCAACATGAGAAAATATTATTTTACTGAAAGAGTAGGAGATCCTTGGAACAAACTTCCAGCAGACGTGGTTGGTAAATCCACAGTAACTGAATTTAAACATGCCTGGAATAAACATATATCCATTCTAAGATAAAATACAGAAAATAGTTTAAGGGCAGACTAGATGGATCATGAGGTCTTTTTCTGCCATCAGTCTTCTATGTTTCTATGTTTCTATGTTTCTATGTTTCTATGTTTCTATGTTGTTTCTATGTTGTTTCTATGTTTCTATGTTTCTATCTATCTCTATCTATCTATCTATCTATCTATCTATCTATCTATCTATCTATCTATCTATCTATCTATCTCTATCTCTATCTATCTATCTATCTATCTATCTATCTATCTATCTATCTATCTATCTATCTATCTATCTATCTATCTATCCATCCATCGGATTTATAGGCCACCCCTCTCCGAGAATTCAGGGCAGCTTACAACATATAAAGAGACAATAAGAACATCTTAAATACAATTTAACTTCAAAATTAACTAATCTAAAACCCAAATTTATTACAAATCGATCACTCCCATTCACACAACAAACATACATTTCATTCATCGGCCAGGGGGCAGATAATTAATAGCCCCAAGCCTGATGGCACAAGTGAGTCTTCAGACTCTTGCGGAAGGCGAGGAGGATGGGGGTGGTGCAGATCTCTGGGGAGGAGTTGGTTCCAGAGGGCCAGGGCCCCCACAGAGAAGGCTCTTCCCCTAGGCCCTGCCAAGAACCATTGTCTAGTTGACCTGGAGAAGCCTGACTCTGTTGGACCTGGCCGGTTGCTGGGACTCATGGGGCAGGAGGCGGCCCCGTATGCAATCTGGTCCGATGCTGGAAACCAGCACAGAGTGTTACCAGTTGCAATCATGTCATAAACGATCATAAATACGAGCCAGTGGCTAAATATCCAAAATGTGACCGGGGGTGGGGGATGGGCAACTATCAGAACTTCAAATCCATGTTATGGGTAACCCAAGGGGAGGTCTGAAGTAACTAAGTTATCAGTTGTAAATTAAGGACTACCTGTATCTCTACATAAATCTATCTAACCCCTTTATAAAGCTATCTAAGTTGGTGCCTATGACCCCACCTTATGAATTTTGCAGGTTTAATTATGTGTCGTGTAAAGTACTACTCTGTTATCTGCTCCGAATCTCCTTCTAATCAGTTGCAATGGCCTAGGCACCCAAAGTTTTGTTGTTTTTTTAAACTGTGCATTTTCTCCAGATCGTGTACGATACATTTCATATATTTCACTTATTTATTTATTTATTTATTTATTTATTTATTTATTTATTTATTTATTTATTTATTTATTTATTTATTTATTTATTTATTTATTTATTTATTTATTTATTTATTTATTTATTTATTTATTTATTTATTTATTTATTTATTTATTTATTTATTTATTTATTTATTTATTTATTGGATTTGTATGCCGCCCCTCTCTGGAGACTCGGGGTGGCTAACAGGAACAATAAAACAGTGTACAATAGTAATTTGGTATTAGAAATGATTAAAAATCGATTAATATAAAACCCAAACTTACATACATACATACCATGCATAGAATTGTAAAGGCCTAGGGGGAAAGAGGATCTCAATTCCCCCATGCCTGGCGGCAGAGGTGGGTTTTAAGTTGTTTACGAAAGGCAAGGAGGGTGGGGGCAGTTCCAATCTCTGGGGGGAGTTGGTTCCAGAGGGGTGGGGCCGCCACAGAGAAGGCTCTTCCCCTGGGTCCCGCCAGGCAACATTGCTTAGTTGACAGGACCCGGAGAAGATCCACTTCCTTGGTCATCTTTTTTTTTCTGCATTAAAGAATTGCAAACATTCTAACCTTCTAGGGAAAACCCTGCTATAATTTTGTTTCCATCTTCTGCACTTTTATTAGCTCTATTAAATCCTTTTTCTAATGGGGTGACCAGAACCGTAGACATACTACAGATGTATGTCTGCTACAATTTATAAAGGAGCAGTACAATGTTGGCAGTTTTATTTTCAATGCCTCTCTTAATGATCCTTAGCATGGAATTTCCCCTTTTCACAGCTGTCACACAGAGTTCACATCTTCATTGGGCTCTCCACTATGACTCCGAGGTCCTTTTTTTCTGGTTAGTTACAAGCAGCTGAGACCCCATCAAGGTATATGGGTGAATTTGGGGCTTTCTGCCTCAACATGAAGCGTCTTATACATCCTCAAATTGACTTATATTTGCCATAGGGTTGAACAGTCACCAAGTTTAAACAGATCTTTTTGGAGCTCCTCACAATTGCTTTTGCTTTTCATCACCTTGAATCAATAATAAGACAAATGCCTCCAAATAATGAGCAAGCTTGCAAAGTCTTGGACAACTTCTATTGAAAAATCATGTGAGTTTAGCCAGCTTGGGAGATCTCTTTGATATAACTGCAGAGACCATCTGTACTCAAGTTTTGGGTCTATATAGTCAGTTCACCTGCTGTGTCGAGTGTGGTAGGCTCTTATTTGCTCCCAGAATGTATGTTGCTTGTAGACAGAGATGTCAAAGATAGTAAAAAAAAAAGAAGAATTGCTCTGTCAGCCAAAGGAAACACAGTTTTGACCTACTGGCCCTGGACTTCTCACCACTTGGTGAGATGATACTAATGCATTTTCTGCGTTTGAATGCTCATCCAGGCAGCAGCAATGCTGTAATGTGCTTTCCTCAAGTCCACGATGTGATACCCAAGTATGCCAGCATTCATTTGCTCTCTCCCTGTGGAATCCAGGTGAAATATTGGCTTAGCCAGCAGAACAATGCTCATGGAGGGCAATGCCCACAATGCCCAGTTGACTGGAGGAAGGGAAGGAAGTTATCCATCACCCTGGGGGGGATTATTGACCCCCTCAGAGAGGGTCCGCAACTTGGGCATCCTCCTCGATCCACAGCTCACATTAGAGAACCAACTTTCAGATGTGAAGAGGGGGGCGTTTGCCCAGGTTCGCCTGGTGCACCAGTTGCGACCCTACTTGGACCGGGAGTCACTGCTCACAGTCACTCATGCCCTCATCACCTCGAGGTTCAACTACTGTAACACTCTCTACTTGGGGCTACCTCTGAAAAGTGTTCAGAAACTTCAAATTGTGCAGAATGCAGCTGTGAGAGCCATCATGGGCTTCCCTAGCTATGCCCATGTTAC
Source organism: Erythrolamprus reginae (assembly GCF_031021105.1). Classification (NCBI taxonomy): domain Eukaryota; kingdom Metazoa; phylum Chordata; class Lepidosauria; order Squamata; family Dipsadidae; genus Erythrolamprus; species Erythrolamprus reginae. The sequence continues at coordinate 100,401,874 of NC_091951.1, forward strand.
TCCAACACTCCGCAGTCTGCAGTCTCCGCCTTCTGCCGCACGAATCCCAGCGACGGGTTAGGTCCCACAGAGTTGGCCTTCTCCGGGTCCCGTTGACTAAACAATGCTGTTTGGCGGGGTCCAGGGGAAGAGCTTTCTCTGTGGTAGCCCCAACCCTCTGGAACCAGCTCCCCCCTGAGATTAGAACTGCCCCCAACATCCTTGCCTGTCATAAGCTCCTTAAAATCTGCCTCTGCCGTCAGGCATGGGGGAACTGAAATAACTTCCCCAGGCCTATACTGTTTATGTATGGTATGTTGTGTGCATGTTGTCTTAAATTATGGGTTTTTAGTTTTAATTATTAGATTTATATTGTACATTGTTTTTTTCCTATTATTGTTGTGAGCCGCCCCGAGTCTATGGAGAGGGGCGGCATACAAATTAAATAAATAAATTAAAAATATATATAAATATATAAATATATTTATTTATTTGGAAGCTGGAGGATTTCCACCTCCTAACCACTTTATCACCAAGTTCAGGGGTAGGCAAAGTTGGCTCTTCTATGACTTGAGGACTTCAATACCCAGAATCCCTGAACCAATCATGCTAGCTCAGGAATTCTGGGAGTTGAATTCCACTTGTCATAGAAGAGCCAACTTTGCATACCCCTGACCAAGTTCATATAAAGCAAGGTAGTTTTGGGAAAACACTACTTTAATATCAGATCAATGAAGTACAAAGTCACGTGTTTTCAATTAGGCTGGGGGATGGGATAGTATCATGGCAACAGATTTTTAAAAGAATGTTTAGTTACTACCATTTGGGTTGTGGCAAAAACAGTTTAGTTGAGCTACTTAATGCCCAGGAATGTTACTAATTGAAAGTCATAACCATGCAATCCAAAGGATCTAATCAATGGCTCCAATCTCTCCCAGGGCTCATGATAACAATGCCCTCTGATTAATTCAGCCTGTCAGCTGACAAGGTTATTAGTCACATGACTCTGACCCTTCGAGCAACGCAATGCGTGTGCTGACCGCATGGCTCTGTGTAAATGGATTATTACTCTGAGTAATTAAGATGGAATTAAACATTAATTCTTTTCTACAGAACGATTGCATTTCCAGGGATAAGCTGGATGTTACAGCCTTTGTGTGATTTCCCCCCCCCCTTCTAAATTAAATTGGATTGTGTTGGGCGGGGGGAGATTGTGATGGGGATTACTGCTTGTTAAATGACTTGCATGAGAAATGAGCACTGACTGAGATGTCTTGGTCTGATGAGCTACTCAAAGAAACTTCCTTTATCTGGTTAATTGCCACCTCTTCCTTGCCCACATCCTATATTTGGCTCAAGTGGTATTTGCACCTAGATAATATATTCCAGTAAACCTTGTTTGATAAAACTAAAGATCAAAGATTCCAAAGTCTTTTTGAGAAGAGCAAATAGATTTTTAATGGATATAGAAATATGCTGAACCAAAGTTCCACGGCTTCCAGTCTTTTAGCACTTCCCTGCAAATTATTGCTCAGCCATGTACAAATCGGACTATTCCATGACGTGCATATAGTTCTTTCCGCATCCTTTGGTTGGAAATAAATCCTACCCAGGTAGGCAAACTGATCTAGATCTGCAGAATGTTGAGGGGTTTTCAACTAGAATTTCGATGGAGCCATCAAGGGTCTTTATGAATATCTTGCACTTGGTTGCATACCAAAATACTGTACCTGAAAGTCTGTGTTGTGGTTAGCTCTGGCCCAGCTCCTGCCCCAAGGAATGAGGAGGTGGATGCAGGGGAAACATCAACATGTCATAGGCCTGTGTTGCTGCCGACAGAGTCAGACGGTGAATTGTCCTCTGCAGAAGGAAGTGACGGTGAGATGGAGGCGGGGGGCTTGGAAGACAGCCCAGGTAGAAGTCAATCATCCTTATAGATTCGGATGAGGAAATAATGATAGACCCACACATGCGTAGAGCTATGCATGGAGTGAACAGCTTCAAAAGTATTATAGGAGATAATTGAGTCCACCTGTGGTTGGGTGGGTTCAAGTAATTAGGGCTGATGTTAAATTGGCAGCGTGCTGGCCTCGCAGTGTGGTGATTATCTGATCGTACTGGTTTGGACCGTGACTTGCTGTTTCAAGACTCTGTTTGTTGATTTTTCCAGACTTTGAAACCAAGGCAGAGCAAAGCGTGTGTGTTTCAACTTGTGGAAGGAGGGCTGTAACGTTTCTTCACAGCTGCTAGCTAAGTACTTACGGACTGTTTAAGAGGTTTTTACAGCCTACAAGTTTGTTTTGGGAAGAGTGCTCTTTGCAATACAAAAAGGGTGCTTTGTTTCTTTTCAATTTTCTGATAAAAAACATTGTTTTTGAATTTTCAAGGGTGTGTGTGTCTGAATTTTATACCCTTGAATTTTCGGGAGGCTCATACCATAGAGCCCAGCTGAACAGTCTGTAGGAAATTCATTCTGGAATTTATAGAGTTCTCCACATACATCGCTACTCCTCTTTTTCTTTGGTCCGCTAATGCAGCATACATGTTTCCAATTTTGGTATTTAATAATAAATTCTGATTACTTTTTTTTATATGTACTTCTTGTAATATCACAATTTGGGCCTTTTGGTTCTTAATTTTAGAAAACATTTGCTTCCTTTTTTTTTTGGTTCATTTAGTCCATTAACATTTACAGAGAAGATTTTTAAGTCACTCAATGTAGTCATTTATTGTATTTTTTGGTTTCTCGCTGCGGTTGCTTTCTTCTCGCACCTTGGTCCTGTTCTTGCTCTTGTGATAGAACCCCCATAGCTTCCGCCTGGAGTGCTGTCAGTTCTTTTGTTATTTGCTCCATTTGGCTTATTCCACTGTTTTCGTAAAAGTCTCTTGCTTGATCTAAATTTTCCAGTTTGTATCTTGTAGATTTCCATGTCAATGACAGTCCTTGTGGAATAAGCCAACGAAAAGTTATGTTCTCTTTAATCAAAATTTTGGTCAAGAAGTGGTAGTCTCTTCTGTTCTCTCTGACGCTTCTTGGAACCTGTTTCAATATTTTTATATCTTTACCCTTGAATTGCGGTTGTCCATATCTTGCCCAATGTAGAATGTCATCTCTCAGTGTTCTTCTTACAAATTTGATATGAATCTCTCTTGGAAGATTATGGCGACGAATGTAGCTATTAGAAATTCTGTAAACTTCATCGATTTCTTTTATTATTTCTGCGGGATCCATTTGTAGGATTCCTCCAATAATTTCGGCCATAATGGCCTTTAAGTCTTCATCCTTCTCTTCTATAATATTTTGAAACAGTAGCCCATACGAAGCACGTTGCATTTCCAAGTGTGTAATCGATTCGTCATATCTTCTATAACGCAGGTGCGCGCTGTCATCAAGATGGTCCATTCTTTTCTCAATTTTCTCTGTTTTTTCTTCAACTGCTTTCATTAGATCTTCACTCTCCTTCAAAGTTTGTTTAATCTCCTTCATCTGGTCCTTCATCTCTGCTGTTTGCCCAGGTTCGCCTGGTGCACCAGTTGCAGCCCTATTTGGACAGGGAGTCATTGCTCACAGTCACTCATGCCCTCATCACCTCGAGGTTCGATTACTGCAACGCTCTCTACATGGGGCTACCTTTGAAAAGTGTTCGGAAACTTCAGATCGTGCAGAATTCAGCCGCGAGAGCCATCCTGGGGCTTCCAAGATTCGCCCACGTTTCTTCAACACTCCGTGGCTTGCATTGGCTGCCGATCAGTTTCCGGTCACAATTCAAAGTATTGGTCATGACCTTTAAAGCCCTACATGGCATTGGATCAGATTACCTCTGGAACCGCCTTCTACCGCACGAATCCCAGCGACCAATAAGGTCCCACAGAGTTGGCCTTCTCCGGGTCCCGCCGACTAAACAATGTCATTTGGCAGGCCCCAGCAGAAGAGCCTTCTCTGTGGCGGCCCCAGCCCTCTGGAACCAACTCCCCCTGGAGATTAGAACTGCCCCCACCCTCCCTGTTTTTCGTAAACTACTTAAGACTCACTTATACTGCCAGGCATGGGGAAGTTGAGACACCTTTCCCCCAGGCTTTTTTTAATACTTTGTTTTATGTTTGGTATGAATGTTGCTGTTTGGTTTTTTAAATAATGATAGGGTTTTATATGTTTTTAATATTAGATTTGTTCCACTGTTATATTGGTTTTTTATTGCTGTTGTGAGCCGCCCCGAGTCTTCGGAGAGGGGCGGCATACAAATCTAATAAATTATTATTATTATTATTATTATTATTATTATTATTATTATTATTATTCACAGCTGCTAGCTAAGTACTTAAGGAATGTTTACGGGGTTTTCACAACCTACAAGTTTGTTTTGGGAAGAGTGCTCTTTGCAATACAAAAAAGGGTGCTTTGTTTCTTTTCAATTTTGTGATAAAAAACATTGTTTTTGAATTTTCAAGTGTGTGTGTGTCTGAATTTTTTACCCTTGAATTTTCGGGAGGCTCATACCATAGAGCCCGGCTGAACAGTCTGTAGGAAATTCATTCTATATGCACAGACTCAGTACTCTGAGAATAAGAAAGAGGTTTCTAGCATCCCAATTCACACAATTCACACAATTCAATGATTGAATCTAGGAATTTAAACTCAGCCATCCTCAGACAAAATTCATAGGATCACACCACTTCTCATGTGCTGAGTTCACACAGCACAGTACACCCTAAACCTGGGTTAACAAAACTTAATTTCAAATCAATTAATAGCATCATGGTTTACAATGATGGCCTGGTGCCTGCAACCTCTACCACAGCTTACATTGCTTAGTTTTCACCGAGATCAAACCCAGTGGTAGCAGGTGCTCTCTCATCAAAAGCCAGAGAACACCATTATTAGTATTTCTAGTCTAAGAGAGAGTTGAAAGAAATTAGGTAAAGGGCTGCAGACTCTGCCCATCTGTCATTCTGTCAGCAGACCGGCTAGTTGCAGGACCAAAGTTGGTGTGAAGGGAGATGCTGACAAAAGAAAGAAAACAGGCTGCATCTGGCTGGCAGTTGCAGAGAAAAACATTCCCGCTACGTATTCCGATGGGAGAAGCAGTTGGGCAGCATCTCAGAATGGCGTTAACTCTTCCTTGCCGGTCCCTCTCTCTTCATGTAATCCAGAGCAGAGAGTGATACAAACCTATACAGATGGGACTCAGAAGCATATGCAGAAAAGCATGTTGGTTTGCTGTAATGCAGTGTTTCCCAACCTTGGCAACTTGAAGATATTTGGACTTCAACTCCCAGAATTCCCCAGCCAGCGGTTGCTGGCTGGGGAATTCTGGGAGTTGAAGTCCAGATATCTTCAGGTTGCCAAGATTAGGAAACACTGCTGTAATGGAAGAAAATACTTTATTTTAATATTTTATACTTCCTATAAAGAAAGCAAAGGAGTTGGAAAATATTCAGAAGTCAGCCTGTAAAATGCTAACATTCTTCTGGTTTATGTATTATAATTTTAAAATATTTATATGCCGCCCATCTCACTATCCAAAGTGAACGAAGAATGTATCACCAACCATGCTGAAGTTTTGCATTGTCAATGTAGAAAAGAGAGCATTTTCTTTCTCTTTCTTAGTGATATAAAAAGAAAGGTACAGTAACATTTACCCCTCTGAACTTCTTGCAGGAAGGGTAGAATAAAGATAGTAAAAGGCTGGTTCTGTAAATGAAGAATATTGGCTCTACATAATGTCTGATATGAATTATTTATTTTCTGGATATTTATCCTGCATTTTCTCTAGAGGCTACTTAGCAGATAAAGTCAGTGATGGGCTGCCAAAAATTTTACTGCCACACTGTGGGCGTGGCTTATTTTTTGGGTGTGGCTCAGGGGTGGGCTACTGCCCAGACGGGCGGGGGGGGGACGCAGTGGGTTGGCGAAAATGAAGCTCCACTCCAGAGCACCCAATTTGCACTGAAAGATGTTGAAAGAAAATGCAGGACGTCCTGCATAAGCCCCGCCCACAGTGTGGCAGTAAAAATTTTGGTAGCCCTTCACTGGTGTGGCTTGATGGACATGTGGCTTGACAATCATGTGACTGGGGGGGAGCGCTTAAAGGTCATGTGACTGGATGGGAGTGGCTTACCAACCAAGATACGTTTTCAAATAGGTGCTTGGACTCTTTTTCGGTTGATTAAGTCACATTATTTGAATAGCCACAAAAAGGACAAATGATAGACAGCATTATTTGTTGAGGAGCACAGTAACATTTTAAGATTTTGTATGGAACCCACAAGGTTCAGTGTGATAACAGATTAGGTAAGTAGCTCAAATTTCTTTAATTGCTATCAAAGTTCAGTTCTAGATAATGATTAAAGCAATTAAAGCATGGGAAGTTGGAAGTTCTATCCCATAGAAGCAGCTTTTGTTTCCACAATTTGCATAGCAATGTAGACTATTGCTTACAACTTTCAAGTTACAAACTTCTGCCACTATAAAGAACCCTGGCTGCAACTCCAACCTAAAGTGGGCCAAAAGTTAGGAAAAGGTTAATTTACAGTTGAGAATATATATATACTTGTTTGAACTTGGGAGCAAAGCAGTGAAGGGCTACCAAACTTTTTACTACCACACTGTGGGCGTGGCTTATGCATTTTGTTTCAACATCTTTCAGTGCAAATTGGGTGCTCTGGGGTGGAGCTCCAAATTTTGCTACCGGAACTGCGTTCCTGACCATTCCCGTAGGAGCCCATCACTGGAGCAAAGTAGGCATACAACAGTCCATCAACCTATTTGTAAGTAAAACAATGTATGGTGAAAAGCTAGGGTAGAGTTGGGACAAGACTGGTTCAGATGTGGCACAATGGCCACCATTAGCAAATGCTAGGGAGAAGGAGCAAATTTGACTCCTCCCAGCTGCTTCTCATAAAAGACTTAGACTGTTTCTTGCATTGGGCAGAATAATAACATACATGTTATCCTCCCCCCCTGAAATCCTCGCCAGAGCTGAGGAAGCTTCTTGGATGAGAAGGAAAATGTCTTCAAAGAAAAACAAAGAAAAAAAATCCAGTTGTCTCTTGAAAAAAACCCAAGAACACCTTTGGGACAACTATTACTTGGATGACTGAGAATCTCCATAGACACTCCACCCTGGAAGTAGTCTGTATCCTCAGGGGGATGAATACTATTCCACTGTTGGTATTTGAGTAAAATTCATGAGGTTTCTGTCCTTGAATAAGGATAGATAGATAGATAGATAGATAGATAGATAGATAGATAGATAGATAGATAGATAGACAGACAGACAGACAGACAGACAGACAGACAGACAGACAGACAGACAGACAGACAGACAAACAAACAAACAAATAAGTAAATAAATAAATTTGGAATACAGTGTTCAGTTCTGGAGACCTCACCTACAAAAAGATATTGACAAAATTGAACAGGTCCAAAGATGGGCTACAAGAATGGTGGAAGGTCTTAAGCATAAAACGTATCAGGAAAGACTTAATGAACTCAATCTGTATAGTCTGGAGGACAGAAGGAAAAGGGGGGACATGATTGAAACATTTAAATATGTTAAAGGGTTAAATAAGGTCCAGGAAGTAAGTGTTTTTAATAGGAAAGTGAACACAAGAACAAGGGGACACAATCTGAAGTTAGTTGGGGGAAAGATCAAAAGCAACATGAGAAAATATTATTTTACTGAAAGAGTAGTAGATCCTTGGAACAAACTTCCAGCAGACGTGGTAGATAAATCCACAGTAACTGAATGTAAACATGCCTGGGATAAACATATGTCCATCATAAGATAAAATACAGAAAATAGTATAAGGGCAGACTAGATGGATCATGAGGTCTTTTTCTGCTGTTGGTCTTCTATGTTTATAAGTAAGTAAGTAAGTAAGTAAGTAAGTAAGTAAGTAAGTAAGTAAGTAAGTAAGTAAGTAAACAGAACAAACTTCTCAAGGGATACACATAGGCACTCCTGCTTGGGCAGGGGGGTTGGACTACATGACCCAAAAGGTCCCTTCCAACTCTGTTAATCTGTTATATCTCAAGACATCTATCAATCATCTATCTTCCTTCTGTAACATGGTGCCTAGATGGCACATATTTGTCCATTTAGAATCTCCCATCCTGTTTTTGCCCTTATGAACAAGTCTCACTTGTAAAGAAAGAGACATGTGTTTGATCTCTGACCCAGCATTTTATTAGACCATTATAAGAAAGTTGGAAAGATTGAACTCAATTCTGGCCAAGAAAGCACCAAGGGAGGCAAGCACAGATACTTTTTGTTCACCTCTACCGCTTGTGATCTTGCCTTCGCACTCTGTTACTTGGACCACTCTGCCAATTATTGCCGGGTGGCCTTGGGTGCAGATGTCTTATATATATCATGGAGGTAGCTTCGTGGCCTTCTGGAGTCATAATCAGAAAGAGCCTGAAGAGTATCAAAGTTTTTCTGAACTGTCATCAAATATTTAACTCAATATAGCTGAGCTCATGCACAATGAATAGTTGGTTCCCATGATTCTGTCTGTTGCTCACTTGGAGTGTTTGAGTAAGTGGGAGATCATTATTAAATGCTGTTGCATTAGCCAAGCTACCGCAGGCTGCCAAAATGAAGCGCAGGAAGACATGGATTAATAAACAATGCATGATGTCTGCACATAAGCTGGCCACCAGCACTGCTGTTCTCCCAAAAGCATCAGGAGGCCCAAGCAGGCAGGTGCTGCCAAAATGCAGATTTTGTGTGAGGGTTGCTTTCTTATTCCTTCTTCCTGCCAAATTTCTATCTCTGTATCAGGAGTTGACTTGAGAAGACCACCCAACTATTACAAAGTTTCATGAAAATCCTTTGAAATTCCATGGAATTTAAGATTCATCACCCTCTCTTCCATTGGAATATTTGGATGATCATCTGGCCTGGCAGAGTGAACATTTTCACTTAAGAAACAGAAAGAAATGAGCGATTAAATCAAATATATATATATATATATATATATTTTAAATCCTGTTGTCAAGCCATCATTTTGAGTTAGAGATTTTGGCCTGCCACAAGTAGAAAAGTATTAGGGGAATTGAGGAAGGGTGGTTGCATGAGAGGGAAAGATACTATCCATAATAAATTCTTTGCAGAGATCCAAGGTCATCCTTTGTTCAGTACCAGCTGGAAGTACAGGGGGAGATCATGGATGTTGAGACAACCGAAATGGTTCATGTGATGAATGTCGCGGTTTGTGAGTGATTAAAGTCAGTTAGAACCTTAACCCCGCGGAGTCGATGGATAAAAGCCTTTAGTCATTCGTTCAAACAAGATATATTTATTGTAAAAATAGAAAATAAAACATGTCTCGAGGGACAAACAAAATATACGTCTTTACATAATGGAGGATAGAAAGAGAAGAAAGTGAGGAATGAAGAAGAAGGAAGTGACTTGGCAGGATATTACATCATAATAGGAGGATCTTAATAAGGCACACATAGTTAACTCTTTCATTACTGAATGTCTCTGAGAGGCCGTCAATATTCAGCGTGACAATGAACTTGTGGGTATGGGGACGAGCGCTGAACCTTAACCTGGGTGGAGAACTGTAGGAAAAGTTAGTATAGGGTGGACTACAGTTCATAACCAACATGGGTCTGTTAATAAATTGGAACTTGGAAGAAGGCCAAAGTTTGGACTCTGATTTATTTCTCTGATGTTAGTTGGAACGCTGACACCTGTATCATATTAACTTGGGATTCCTTCACACCGCAGCGTAAACCACTGTTACTCAGTGTGGGAGCCAGCAGAAAGGCATGCCAGCTTAAAGAAGGCAATGATGACATTTCCAAACCCCCTTTTGCTTTGGCAATAAATCAGAGCCACAGTCTGTCTGCACAAGAACAGGGAAAGGGGCGAGGTGGGGAAAACTTAATTGGGTGCAGGAACTGGCAGCTAGTCTTTATTGTTATCAGTTCTTTGATCCCATTGCACAACAGGATGGGTACCGAAGGACCTATTTGCTGCCTCCTCTTTCCCCCTACTCCTTTCATTCAGGGCAATAAAGTTCAACCATCTATGGAAAGAAATGCAACAGATGGGGGAAGGGAGGGAGAAGGGAGGGTCAAGACTTCTGCTGTTAATTCTTAGATCCTTAGAGTAAGAATTAGGTAGGGTAAAAAGTATCTGGGTCGACGAGAGTGGAGGCTAAGCTGTAAATTGCTGGTCCGCAATAGCTTAGGAAAATAGCCCGTTTCCTGTCGTCCTCTGCATCTTGTAGGTTGCTTGCTTGTAAAAATATTCTAAATTTGGACATGTATGATGTCCAGGATTCCGAGTCTGAATTGAAGAAAGGAGGTGGTGGACCCATGACCGAACTCATGGTTGCTTTGGCGGGAGTTCGACCTCCTCGTCGCCACTGTTAAATCACTGCACCAGAGACTTCTGTTTGTTCATAACCAGTTCATTCATAACACACAACGAGCAAGCGTTCTCCTGAAAAGCAACTCCTAACAAGGGCAACGGCTAACCTGTTGCCCTATTTATACCTTTTGCTTATACGTGGGCTTTTTAACTGACAACTGTTTAACTTTGGCGGCAACTTACATTTAGCCGCGTCTTAACCAATCAGTGAATTTCTTCAATTATTTAAACGAACATAACAGTAAGAATTGCTGGGTTAGAGAACTGGCATCAAAGGAGCTATTCTCCCTAGCACCAGGAAAAATAGAAGATCAGGAGGGAAAGACGTTCCCGTGGAACCCCCAAAGACCTGATTTCTCCATAGAAAATCCCCTATCTCTCCTTGGGTGTAGGGCGGAACTGCTCTGTTACCTGACTTCACTCTATTAATGTTATCATTTCTTTAATGAGATGCTTCTAGCCTGTGGCGCCCCTGTGTGTCCACGCGCAATTTCTCTACCTGCCCAGGTACAGTAGCAGAATTGCGCTGGATTCCACTAGCACTCAGAGCCACGGGGGCGAACCCACATCACCGTTCCACCTTAGCAGCCCACCTCTGCTCCTAGCTGAAAAGCTGCTTCCATCCCTCTTCCCTTTCCATGTGGGAAGTAGGGAGCTCAGCCCTTCACATGTCACTCTACAACAGGAAGTGGAAGATTTAGGTTGGCACGAGAAATGTGAAAGGTGCTTTTCTAGCCTTGAAGGAGTTCATCCATTCGTGCCACCAAATTGGAAAAAGGGTCCTGAAAACCAGTGGCTCTGAAAACAGGGAGGAGTGCGCCCACTAAAGTGTTTGGTGGCCAATAATGTCTTATTTAAAACATTTATATGGCTGCCCATCTTAAGCAATTCTGGGCGGCTCACAATAAACACCATAAATAACCATAAAACAGTAACACAATAAAAGAAAAACACTGTGCCGTAATTGTCCCCATGGGATGCGCTACAGCAGGCTCAAATTCCCTCTTTCCATATTATCTGCATGGGCCAGGATTGAGTTGAACATGACACCGTCTCTTCATGGCCATTAAATCCATTTTTATTATAGCATCATTGGACCATGGATAGCGGATTGTGCAGAAATGTTCTAACATTTTCTATGGTTTTTTTTTTTTTTTGCAACCAGGAAAACAGTCAAGACCAAAAGAATATGAGGGCTGTATGTTTTTAACTATTCCTGGGTAGTACTCTACAATAGAATGACTAGTATGTTGTATTTGTTAAGGTGCTAGCCTATAAATCAGGAAAATCTGAGCCTTAGGCAGGAAAACAGTCTGTATTGGTTGCCGATCAGTTTCCGATCACAATTCAAAGTGTTGGTTATGACCTATAAAGCCCTTCATGGCACCGGACCAGATTACCTCAGGGACCGCCTTTTGCTGCACGAATCCCAGCAACCAGTTAGGTCCCACAGAGTGGGTCTTCTCCGGGTCCCGTCAACCAAACAATGTCACTTGGCGGGGCCCAGGGGAAGAGCCTTCTCTGTGGCGGCCCCGGCCTCTGGAACCAACTCCCCCCAGAGATTAGAATTGCCACCACCCTCCTTGCCTTTCGTAAGCTGCTTAAAACCCACCTCTGCCACCAGGCATGAGGGAATTGAGATACGCTTTCCCCCTAGGCCTTTACAATTTTATGCATGGTATGTTTGTTTGTATGATTGGTTTTTATAATAATGGGGTTTTAACTGTTTTTAGTATTGGATTATTGTTATATGCTGTTTTATTACTGTTGTTAGCCGCCCCGAGTCTGTGGAGAGGGGCGGCATACAAATCCAATAAATAAATGAATGAATGAATGAATGAATGAATGAATGAATGAATGAATGAATGAAGCTGGCTGAGTAATTTTGGGCAGGGTCTCTCTTTCAGATGAACCTACCTCACAGGGTGGCAGTTGTGCAGAAGATATGAAGAAGGAGCATTAGATATCTTTGCTGCCTTGAATTATTTTAAAAAAATAAAAGCAGAATAAAAATAAAAAGGTTCTTCGCTGCGTAAACCGTGTGAACCTGTCAATTTCCATTCTGCATGAAACCTGAAAAACAGCGCAAGTTGGAAATAATATAAGAACGGTTTATAAGTCTGACTTACATTGAGTTCTTTATTAGGCGAAATGTTCAACCAAGGAAAGGTTCTGTCAGCTTCAAAAACTCATTCTTTATGCTGGGTACCCAATATAAATACTCAAAACTTTAATTTGTTCTGACTGGCAGGAACCCTCCAAGGATTTCAAGATAAGAAATATTCCAGCTCTTGCTAGCTGTCAGTCTTTATAGACTGAAATGATGTTAAATGCTGCTAAGTGTTCCACTGCTAAGTAAGTAGTAATGTTCCTTCTCTCATTCAAGGTGTGCTCTCCTAAATGTGTTTAAGAGTTTAGGTTAAACTTGCTAATTATTATTATTATTATTATTATTATTATTATTATTATTATTATTATTATTATTATTATTATGTCAGTACAACACAGCAAACGAGATCACTATGCTGGATTTCGTATTACATCACCAGTCGGGCGCTTCCCAAGCACCTAGGACTGCGTGATATAGCAGCGAATTATGTTTGCTGATCCCAGTAAAGCGGCCTTTTGCAATTAACAGATGGAGATTTTGTCATTTCCAATGGTTTTCCAATGTCTGCTGAGATCCTTTGGTACTGTGCCCAGCGTGCCAAGTACCACTGGGACCACTTTCACGGGCTTATGCCAGAGTCGTTGCAGCTCAATTTTTAGATCTTCGTATTTCACTAATTTCTCTAGCTGCTTCTCCTCAATTCTGCTGTCTCCTGGGATTGCGATGTCGATGATCCATATTTTCTTTTTCTCCACGATCACAATGTCTGGTGTGTTATGCTTCAGAATTTGGTCAGTCGGAAGTCGGAAGTCCCACAGTAGTTTTGCTTGCTCATTTTCGACCACTTTTTCGGGCTTATGATCCCACCAGTTCTTTGCCACTGGTAAATGGTAGTTCCGGCACAAGTTCCAGTGGATCATCTGTGCCACAGCATCATGTCTATGCTTGTAGTCAGTCTGTGCGATCTTTTTGCAGCTGCTGAGTATGTGATCGATTGTTTCATCTGTTTCTTTACAGAGTCTGGACTTTGGATTGTCTGTTGATTTTTCAATTCTGGCTTTGACAGCATTTGTTCTAATGGCCTGTTCTTGTGCCGCCAGTATTAGTCCTTCTGTCTCCTTTTTGAGTGTTCCACTTGTAAGCCATGACCAGGTCTTTTCTTTATCCACTTGGCCTTCAATCTTCTCCAAGAACTGTCCATGCAATGCTTTGTTCCGCCAACTAAGCATTGCATGGACAGTTCTTGGAGATTATTATTATTATTATTATTATTATTATTATTATTATTATTATTATTATTATTAATTAGATTTGTATGCCACCCCTCTCCAAGGACTAATACTCAAAATGTTATGCCCATATCAACAAGAAGGATACATGATGTCACACATTAAAAAGCTTATTGAACTCAGTATAATATGAAGTTATTATTTATCCAAATTTTATGAACCTTCATTGCAATCCTGTGCATGTTTGCTAATATATTGTATTGCTTTCAATGGAGCTTCTGCTGACAGTCTAACTTGTATCAATTTGTATTATAACTTCAAAAAGGTCACCTGTGAAGTAAATTCACTGAAAAAAGATTATATCCAGTATAGAGCAGCCATCTGGCCATCAATCTGATGACTGTCTACTCAGCATATTATTCCAGTGAGGTATCACCTACAACCTGCCCTAATCTCCTAGAAATGTATGACAGATGAATCTGTCCCTCGTATTTATTTTGCCATTCTTCTCTTGGTTTTCTCAGCTTGCATCCTTGCTTTTAATTTAACTTTTAAATGGTGGCTGGACTCCTTGCAATAAAGCAGGAAAATTCTCCCAAGATAACAGCTTATTATTGTTTCATGAAATGATAACAGTTGGTTTCTCGTGCATATGAAACCGAGTGTAAATCCCATTGTGATATAATGTAAACGTGGATGGTTGCGATTTCGCTGGAAAAAGAAAAAAAATCACATGCTGGTGGAATGTGACTTATTATGGAAGGAACATTGCCAGCTTGAGTGTCTTAAAAATTAGATTCCAGTTCACTTGGCTAGATAAACTCTGTATATGCCAGCCATTTGGGTGAGACATACCTTATTAGTCAGAGAAGAATCTTGTTAATAAGCAGAGGCTCTGAAATATATTTTACTGTGAGGGTTCCCGTTTTGTCCTCTTTTTCTCTGTAACCATCTGTTTCCAAGCTTTCCTTTGGTACTAGTGGAATTTTTATCAAAGGCCTTGTTAAATAAGCTTCTGCTTATTATACACACACATCTAGGGGTTGTGCAGTTTTTCTAAAAAAAGAAAAAATCAGTTGTGAAAATAAGGTCAAGGTTTTCTTGGAAACATCCACCTCTCAGTGCTGAAGGAACCGGGAAGGTGGGAAAACATCAGTTCTGTTCTGCAATTGTAATCTCCAGGAGCAATAATGACAGACTTGCCTTTAAATTAGCAGGGTGGCTTAAGGTATTCTGGTGCCTAAGGCAGAAAAATCTATCTGGTCCCCCTAGATAACTCAGGGTAGGTTTAGTGTGCAGTTGTCATGTACAGAATATTTCAGAAGGATACAAATGCAACTTTTCAAGCCTTTAGGTTGTCTCTTCTGGTTTTATTACAAAAAATAAACACAAAGAGGAAGGAATGGTTGAGCTGCACGGCATCCTTTGGTGATACTGGGAGCAGAGCATCTGGAAGGGCTTATAAGAGATGTTCTGAATGCCAGTTGTCCTGGGATTGGAGAACGGAAATAAAATTAATAGTAGTTTCATTCACTGGTCAAGGGAATTAAAGGCCACACAAAGAAGTTTTACACCCTGCCTTCCCAGAAAAATATGACAAAGGGAAAAAATAATAACAAAGTGTTCCATCCATCAGCCAAAACCAGAGATACAGTAAGATATGTATTTGCTTTCTGTAACGTCCTCGGAGAAGGGCGGCATACAAATCTAATAAATAAATAAATAAACCCTACCAGTAAGAGCAACTGGACTTCAAGGGGATGAAAAGGGATGAAAGAACATGATCTACTGGGGTTTCTTATGCATCCCCCACACTGACTGGGAAATGCATAATATTAAGCACGAGATATTAGATATTATGCTTATAATACCTTTGGGCCTGCCTTCTGCCACACGAATCCCAGCGACTGATTAGGTCCCACAAAGTTGGCCTTATCCGGGTCCCGTCGACAAAACTGTCATGCTAAATATTGCCAGCCTCAGAGACATTTAGTAATTAAAAGTTAACATGTTTTGCTTTTATTAATCTCCTCCTATTTTTGATGCAACATCCTGCCTTGTCATTTCCGCCTTCATGTTCCTTTGTTCTTCTCTGCCTTAAGACTCCATTATGTAAGGTACTTGTTATTTTGTCTACTCAGACAATGTTTATTTTCACTTTTATAATAAAAGAAATCTTGTTTTTAACAAATGATTGGAACTCTAAATCCATTGCCTCCAGGATAAGGTTCAAATGGACCTGTTCAATTCGTGACATGGTAGCAGAGGATGGTTTCGGGTGGTCTGGCGGGACTTAGGAGGAGAGCCTTATTTATTATTTATTTATTTATTATTTGGATTTGTATGCCGCCCCTCTCCGAAGACTCGGGGCGGCTCACAACAAGTGAAACCAATCATAAATAATCCAACTAAATTTAAAATATTTGAAAATTTAAAAAACCCCATACACTAACAGACACACACACAAGCATACCATGTATAAATTAAACATGCCCAGGGGGAGATGTTTCAGTTCCCCCATGCCTGACGGCAAAGGTGGGTTTTAAGGAGTTTACGGAAGGCAGGAAGAGTAGGGGCAGTTCTAATCTCCGGGGGGAGTTGGTTCCAGAGGGCCGGTGCCACCACAGAGAAGGCTCTTCCCCTGGGGCCCGCCAAGCGACATTGTTTAGTTGACGGGACCCGGAGAAGGCCCACTCTGTGGGACCTAATCGGTCGCTGGGATTCGTGCGGCAAGAGGCGGTCTCGGAGATATTCTGGTCCAATGCCATGAAGGGCTTTAAAGGTCATAACCAACACTTTGAATTGTGACCGGAAGCCAATGCAGACTGCGGAGTGATGGTGAAACATGGGCATACCTAGGTAAGCCCATGACTGCTCTCGCAGCTGCATTCTGCACGATCTGAAGTTTCCGAACACTTTTCAAAGGTAGCCCCATGTAGAGAGCATTACAGTAGTCGAACCTCGAGGTGATGAGGGCATGAGTGACTGTGAGCAATGAGTCCTGGTCCAGATAGGGCCGCAACTGGTGCACCAGGCGAACCTGGGCAAACGCCCCCCTCGCCACAGCCGAGAGATGGTTTTCTAATGTGAGCTGTGGATCGAGGAGGACGCCCAAGTTGCGGACCTTCTCTGAGGGGGTCAATAATTCCCCCTCCAGGGTAATGGACGGACAGGTGGCATTGTCCTTGGGAGGCAAAACCCACAGCCACTCCTTCTTATCCGGGTTGAGTTTGAGTCTGTTGACACCCATCCAGGCCCCAACAGCCTCCAGGCACCAGCACATCACTTCCACCGCTTCGTTGACTGGGCATGGGGTGGAGATGTAAAGCTGGGTATCATCAGCATATTGATGATACCTCACCCCATGTCCTTGGATGATCTCACCCAGCGGTTTCATGTAGATGTTAAATAGCAGGGGGGAGAGGACCGACCCCTGAGGCACCCCACAAGGGAGAGACCTAGGAGCCGACCTCTGACCCCCCACTAACACCGACTGCGACCGTCCAGAGAGGTAGGAGGAGAACCACTGGAGCACAGTGCCTCCCACCCCCAACCCCTCCAGCCGGTGCAGAAGGATACCATGGTCGATGGTATCGAAAGCCGCTGAGAGGTCAAGGAGCACCAGGACAGAGGATAAACCCCTGTCCCGGGCCCGCCAGAGATCATCCATCAACACGACCAAAGCGGTTTCCGTGCTGTAACCGGGCCTGAAACCCGACTGCTGGGGACCTAGATAATCGGCTTCTTCCAAGGACCGCTAGAGCTGGAGTGCCACCACCTTCTCAACAACCTTCCCCATAAAGGGAAGGTTGGAGACTGGACGATAGTTATTAAGTACGGCCGGGTCCAGGGAGGGCTTCTTGAGGAGGGGGCGCACGAGCGCTTCTTTATAGAGTGTTGGAAAAACTCCCCTCCCCAAGGAAGCGTTGGTAATCTCCTGGGGCCAGCTCCATGTCACCTCCCTGCTGGTCGAAACCAACCAGGAGGGACAGGGATCCAGTAAACAGGTGGCGGAACTCACAACTCCAATGGCCTTGTCCACTTCATAAGGTGTCACCAGATCAAACTCTTCCCAGACAGGTGGACAAGTACGTGCCCCAGTCACCTCGACTGACTCGTTGTCAGTCGACTCTGTTTTACAATTGGAGTCGAGGTCGGCCTGGATCTGAGCGACTTTATCAGTGAAAAACGTGTTAAAATCCTCGGCACTACTCTGCAAGGGCTCCCCAACTCCCCCCTGGTTAAGAAGGGAGCGGGTCACCCTAAACAGAGTGGCCGGGCAGGATTCTGCTGATGCAATCAAGGCAGCATGGTACGCGCATCTTGCCGCCTTGAGTGCCACTTTATAAGTCTTAATAAAAGCTCTTACAAGTGTTCGATCAGATTCAGACCTACTCTTCCTCCATCGCTTCTCTAGATGTCTCTTTTGGCGTTTCAACTCCTGGAGCTCCTCGTTGAACCATGGGGCTCTACGGGGTCTAACGCCACGGAGAGGTCGCAAAGGCGCAATCCGGTCAAGAGCCTCCGCCGCAGCCCTGTTCCAGGCCTCCGCGAGAGACTCCGCCGAACTGTGGATGAGTGCCTCTGGAATAACCCCAAGCGCCGTCTGAAAGCCCTCTGGGTCCATCAGGCGTCTGGGGCGGAACATCTTCATTGGTTCTGCCTCCCTGCAGGGAAGGATTGGAGCCAGGAAGTCAAGCCATAGTAGAAAATGGTCTGACCATGACAAAGGCAATGCTTCTAAGCCCCTTAGTCTCAGACCATTACTCAGTTGCTCAGAAAGGAATACCATGTCAGGTGCATGCCCTCCCTCGTGAGTCGGACCCTGTACTACTTGAGCCAGGTCCATGGCTGTTATGGTGGCCATGAACTCCTGTGCCAACCCAGAGGTTTTGCCGAGTGACGGCAGGTTGAAGTCCCCCAGGACAATGAGTCTAGGGAACTCCACCGCCAACCTGGCTACCTCCTCGAGTAGCACAGGCAGGGCTTTTGACACGCAGCTGGGAGGCAGGTACGTGAGAAATAAGCCCACCTGAACCCCTAAGTCCAACTTCATCAAGAGAGACTCGCAACCTGCAATTTCTGGAGCAATGAGTCTACGCAGGCAAAGGCTCTCCCTGGCTATAATAGCCACTCCTCCCCCCCTTCCCTGGGGTCGAGGTTGATGCCATATCTGAAACCCGGCTGGGCAAATTTCACAGAGAGGAACACCTCCCTCTGGGCCCAGCCAGGTTTCAGTAATACATGCCAGGTCGGCCTCCTCATCCAGGATCAAATCCCAGATGAGGAGAGCTTTATTTACCACCGACCTGGCATTAAGCAGCCTTCTCTGTGGCAGCCCCTGGCCTCTGGAATCAACTCCCCCCCGGAGATTAGGACTGCCCCCTTGCCTTTCGTAAACTTCTAAAAACCCACCTATGTCACCAGGCCTGGGGAAACTGACATTTCCCCAGCTGTTCCATTTTATGTATGGTTTGTTTGGATTGTATGACTGTTTTTTATAAGGGTTTTTAAAATTGTTTTTAATATTGGATTTGTATCTCACATATTACTTGTTGTGAGCCACTCTGAGTTTTTGGAGAAGGGTGGCATACAAGTCCAATAAATAATAATAATAATAATAATAATAATAATAATAATAATAATCCACTGGAACTTGTGCCGGAACTACCATTTACCAGTGGCAAAGAACTGGTGGGATCATAAGCCCAATAAAGTGGTCGAAAATGAGCAAGCAAAACTACTGTGAGACTTCCGACTTCAGACTGACCGAATTCTGAAGCATAACACACCAGACATCCTGATTGTGGAGAAAAAGAAAGTATGGATCATCGACATTGCAATCCCAGGAGACAGCAGAATTGAGGAGAAGCAGCTAGAACAATTAGTGAAATACGAAGATCTAAAAATCGAGCTGCAACGACTCTGGCATAAGCCAGTGAAAGTGGTCCCAGTGGTATTTGGCACGCTGGGCGCAGTGCCAAAGGATCCCAGCGGACATTTGAAAACCATCGGAATTGACAAAATCTCCATCTGTCAATTGCAAAAGGCCGCTTTACTGGGATCAGCAAACATAATTCGCCGCTACATCACCTAGTCTTAGGTGCATGGGAAGCGCCCGACTGGTGATGAAATACGAAATCCAGCATAGTGATCTCGTTTGCTGTGTTGTACTGACATAATAATAATAATAATAGTAGTAATAATAATAATAATAATAATAATAATAATAATAATAATAATATGTTGAACTTCAAGCTGATTTTATGTACCAAACACACCCCACCACCACCTTTACAGATAATGCTTTTGGTGTCACATTGGTCAGCCACTCTGTCCTCTATTAAATTCATATTACTACCGACCTATGGCTGCTCTTGTTTCATAGCTAAGGCCACAATGGAATTGAAGCATCTTAAGGCATCCAAGGCAACAGCAGTATAAGGGAAAGCAATCCAACCTGCTACTTCTCAAATGCACACCAAAACTCCTTCCTAGGAAGAACTCTATGTTCTTCTAAACTGCATTTCCCCACATGCGCTCATTACAAATGACTTAGCTGGAAAGCTCTGCTTTCTGCCTCTCTCGGTTCATCACCCTGTCTCCCAAAGTAAGGAATTCACTGAAGAGATTTGGAAAGCTTTCTCAGATTCCTCGGCTCATCACCCTGTCAGCCAAAGTATCTGTTCACTGAGAGACAATTTGGAAGATGCATATGAAAGATGCGAGCTGGGGAGGTTTAGAAATACCCTTCCCTCTTTTTTTGGCCTGTGACCTCTTGGCTGCTTTTTGCTTTGCCTCCCGACTTCACCGTCTGCTATGGCAGTGTTTTTCAACCAGTGTGCCGCGGCACACTAGTGTTCCATGAGACATGGTCAGGTGTGCCGCGAAGCTCAGACAGAGAAAGAAAGCAAGAGAGAGAGAAAGAAAGCAAGAGAGAGAGAAAGAAAGCAAGAGAGAGAGAGAGAGAGAAAGAAAGAAAGCAGGAGAGAGAGAGAGAGAAAGAAAGCAAAAGAGAGAAAGAGCGAGCGAGCGAGAAAGAGAACGAGAGAGAGAGAGAAAGCAACAGAGAGAGAAAAAGAACAAGAGAAAGAAAGCAAGAGAGAGAGAAAGAGAGGGAGGAAGGGAAGGAGAGAGAGAGAAAGACATAGAGGGAGGTAGGGAGGGAGAGAGAAAGAGAGCAAAAAAGAGAGGAAGGAAGAGAAAGAAAGAGGGATGGAGAGAGAAAAAGAAAGAGGAAGGAAGGGAGAGGAAGAGGGAGAGAGAAATAGAGCGAAAGGGAGGAAGAGAGAGAGAGAATTTTTTTGTCCAAACTTTTTTTAGCCCCCCCCCCCCCCCCCCCCCCCGCTCAATGTGCCCCAGGGTTTCATAAATCTAAAAAATGTGCCGCGGCTCAAAAAAGGTTGAAAATCACTGTGCTATGGGATCAGCCTCGGATAGCCTTTCTTTGTGTTAATATTTCAGAGGACTGCTCCATGGAAATACGTGATCCCTTTGAGTTGAATTATTTGAGTTAAAGCATGAAACACTCCCCCCCCCGCCCATATGAACTTTTCCCTTTAAACCCAGAGAGATGTAGAGAGAAGATTGAACGAGGCAAGCAAGAGTTAATAAATCATGAGTGTTGCCATTCATTTGAATTTCACAGACCGAATATTTGGGGCTGCAACGAGACAAAAGAGAATCAGACGGATGGACTCTCCACTCCCACTAAGAAAAGTTGCCAAATACAGAAGTACAAACCGGGGGGGAAAAAATCATTCTCCAAACCGAATGAATGGTAACAAGAGTTTCAGCAAACTAAGGTTATCTCCCAGAGAAGGAAATAAGGTAGGTTTAGATTAAATCATAAATTGGTAAGTACTTTGTGTAAATATCACCCATGCTAAACTCAACTAGCTGAAGTAAAAGGACTACGATAATGACAAAGGATTTAGAAAAAAGGTGTAGAGCAAGATACTCAATCCTAACAAAAGCTTAAAAACTAGTCGGATTTCGCTCTTGGTGCTCCATTTTTTCTCATTTTTGTTTCTTAAACCAAAATATTGTAATCGTTTTGGTTGGAGAATTGAAAAAAAAATGAAATCCATACATCTCAAGGGCATCCAAGTCTAGGGGGGATAATTTGAAATCCACAGACATTGTTTTGTATTTGTTTGTTTTGTGTAAACTGCATTTCTTTGGACGCATGGGGTAAAACGCTCAAATAAATATCGAACTCCTCGGGACTTAACATGCAAAGGATTGTGCACATGTATATTTATTACAGGATCAAAGCCCTCTTTGTCTCCACAATCAAGAAAAGCAGTTTAAAAATGTCTGAATAGGGAAAAGCTTTCCATTTTTCAAGATACCGAGGTATGTTTAATTGATTATTCTGCTCCATATGTTCCAGTCGTCACTAGATGGGCCCATAGATCTTGACCTCTGTCTTTTCTGCAGTCTACACAACGTTGCTTTCCACAAAAGGGAATTGTGTAATGGCTATGTATGCAAGAATCTACATACTATTCTGCTACATTAATACAGCCATTGAGATATTTTCAAAGAATCTAATAAAAAATTAAAATATACGAAGCAAAGAATGTAGAATATTCTCAGGTACTGGTGGCAAAACAGTGGCATCATATTTAAGCAACACTAAGGCACGGATTGTTTAAAATTGCAAAAATTAGACACCCACCCCCAACAATGTACCTCATCCTTGTTTAGTATTACAAAGTAAAATAATTGCGGTACTAAGAGCAGTACTGACAGAGAATTGATTCAAGCCAGTCCAGTTATTTCAAAGGAAAATGGTGAAGCCTCATTTCTGCAAGATACGTGGGCTGGAGACCATTGATTCTTGTCTTTGAATAACATCATACATAGAAATATATAAGAATTTTTTAAAAAGTGGACATAATATACATGTGTAAGTAGAGCAAAACGTGACATTACCACTCATCTGTTTATTTAATGCATAATGGTGAGCCACCACCCAAATGCATTCAAATTGCTATATGAACGTGCTGGATTGCTTGTCTGTTTCAATAAAAAGCAGCAGTCTATTCTTTCTTTCTTTCTTTCTTTCTTATCTATTTATTTATTTACTTACTTACTTACTTACTTACTTACTTACTTACTTACTTACTTACTTACTTACTTATTTATTGGATTTGTATGCCGCCCCCCCTCCGTAGACTCGGGGCGGCTAACAACAATGATAAAAAAAACAACATGTAACAATCCAATTAATAAAACAACTAAAAACCCTTATTATAAAACCAAACATACACACAAACATACTATGCATAACTTGTAATGGCCTAGGGGGAAGGAATATCTTAACTCCCCCATGCCTGGCGACATAAGTGAGTCTTGAGTAGTTTATGAAAGACAGGGAGGGTGGGGGCAGTTCTAATCTCCGAGGGGAGTTGGTTCCAGAGGTTCGGGGCCGCCACAGAGAAGGCTCTTCCCCTGGGTCCTGCCAAACGAAATTGTTTACTCGACAGGACGCGGAGAAGGCCAACTCTGTGGGACCTTATCGGTCGCTGGGATTCGTGCGGTACTGATACTCCTCGACTTATTATCACAATATTATCATAATTGGGACCAGAATTTTGGTCAGTAAGTAGTGTGGTCATTAAGCGAGATATCGTGCAATCCTATCGCTTAGCCACTACATTACTGAGCCGTGCTGGCGCAGTGGCTAGAGCTCAGTACTGCAGGCTACTTCTGCTGCTCACCGGCTGCCAGCAGTTTGGCAGATCGAATCTCACCAGGCTGACGCAGCCTTTGATCCTTTCGAGGTGGATAAAATGAGGACCCAGATTGTCAGGGGAAATATACTGGCTCTGTAACTTAGAGAGGACTTGAAAGCACTGTGAAGCGGTATATAAGTCTAAGTGCTATTGCTATATTATCCAGTCATTAAGCAAATATGATTCATTAGTCAAGCACCCCTCCCAATCTGAGCCATTTTGGCTTGGTCCCAAAATGGTTGGACTACCTTAAACCCTCCCCACCTGTCAGAAACCCCTGAAACTCTCCCCACAGCACCGGAACTGTGCAGTTCTGTGACTGCTTGCCATACGTCCCGGGAGGTCACAACCACTGGAGACAAATCCCAGCTACTCTCAACACATTGCATTCCAAGACCCCTCCCACTCTGTGCTCTGCTGTCCCAGCTAACCTTCACCATCACAGAACATAGAAACATAGAAGACTGATGGCAGAAAAAGACCTCATGATCCATCTAGTCTGCCCTTATACTATTTCCTGTATACTATTTATACTATTTATACTATTTCCTGTATACTATTTTCTTAGGGTGGATATATGTTTATCCCAGGCATGTTTAAATTCAGTTACTGTGGATTTATCAACCACGTCCGCTGGAAGTTTGTTCCAAGGATCTACTACTCTTTCAGTAAAATAATATTTTCTCATATTGCTTCTGATCTTTCCCCCAACTAAC
The DNA here is from genome assembly GCF_031021105.1 of Erythrolamprus reginae. Classification (NCBI taxonomy): domain Eukaryota; kingdom Metazoa; phylum Chordata; class Lepidosauria; order Squamata; family Dipsadidae; genus Erythrolamprus; species Erythrolamprus reginae. The sequence goes on from NC_091951.1 coordinate 100,426,039, forward strand.
TTCAGATTGTGTCCCCTTGTTCTTGTGTTCACTTTCCTATTAAAAACACTTCCCTCCTGGACCTTATTTAACCCTTTAACATATTTAAATGTTTCAATCATGTCCCCCCTTTTCCTTCTGTCCTCCAGACTATACAGATTGAGTTCATTAAGTCTTTCCTGATACGTTTTATGCTTAAAACCTTCCACCATTCTTGTAGCCCGTCTTTGGACCCGTTCAATTTTGTCAATATCTGTTTGTAGGTGAGGTCTCCAGAACTGAACACAGTATCCAAATGTAGTCTCACCAACACTCTATATAGCGGAATTATAATCTCCCTCTTCCTGCTTGTTATACCTCTAGCTATGCAGCCATGCATCCTACTTGCTTTCCCTACCGCCTGACTGCACTGTTCACCCATTTTGAGACTGTCAGAAATCACTACCCCTAAATCCTTCTCTTCTGAAGTTTTTGCTAACACAGAACTACCAATACAATACTCAGATTGAGGATTCCTTTTCCCCAAGTGCATTATTTTACATTTGGAAACATTAAACTGGGGTTTCCATTGCTTTGACCATTTATCTAGTAAAGCTAAATCATTTGCCATATTACAGACCCCTCCAGGAATAACAACCCTATTGCACATTTTAGAGTCATCAGCAAATAGGCACACCTTCCCTACCAAATCTTCCCCTATGTCACTCACAAACATATTAAAAAGAATAGGACCCAGAACAGACCCTTGTGGCACACCCCTTGTAACCTGTCTCTGCTCAGAATACTCACCATTAACAATAACTCTCTGAGTTATTCAGTTTAACAATAACTGAACAACAGTTGGAAGGGACCCCCTGCTCAAGCAGGAAACCTTATGCCTGTGATGGCAAACCTATGGCATGCATGCAGTAATAGGCAGCCAAAATTTTTACTCGCACACTGTGGGTGTGGCTTATTTTGTGGGTGTGGCTTAATGGTCACATGACTGGGTAGGAGTGGCTTGCCAGCCATGTGACCAGGTGGGAGTGGCTTGAACGATCATCATCATTAAAGTGAACTGTTAAGTCCTCGACTTACAACCTTATCAGTGTCGCTTCCTGGGGTGACAATTTGCTTTGCATTTCCCTCGTTCTCCTTCCTGGGTCATCCCCCCACCTCAGGCTGCATAGCTAGGCAAACGGGTGCTGCCAGAAGCATAAATGCTGCCAGCACCGCTTCCACCCACGTCTTCTGCTTGCACCTTAAGTGGGAGGTGGCTGCGTGAGGCTGGAGGGGAGCCTGGCAGGAGAGAGGGAAGCTCGTCTGAGGTCAGGAAGGAGGAAAGAGGAAAAAAGCAAGGAGCACAGACACAGTAGCAGCAGCAGGGAAGAAAAGGAGAGCTGAGCCGAGACCAGTAATCCAGGAAGTGACAGCTGCCCATCAGCTGGAGCTGCACACGCATCTTCATTTCTGCCGGTGGAACTGCATTCCACCCCGTCCTGCCTGCTGCCCACCCCTGCGTGTGTGTCACAGGTGGCACGTGGAGCCATATCGGAGGACACACGAGATGTTGTACTATGTCAGCTCCAGCCAGCATGTGCATGCTGGCCAACTGAACTTTGGCTTTGGGGAAGGCTGTTCCACCCTCTGGAGGGTTCAGGAAAGCTTCTCTGAAAATCTGGAGTGCAAAAAAATGTGCAAAGGGCAATCTGGAACTTCAGAAAAACAGACTTCCGGTTTGCCCATCATGCTGTTTTTCGCACTCCGGGGCTTCAGGAAGCTACTCTGAACTCTCTAGAGCAGGGATCTCCAACCTTGGCAACTTTGAGACTTGTGGACTTCAACTCCCAGAGTTCCTCAGCCAGCAAAGCTGGCTGAGGAACTCTGGGAGTTGAAGTCCATAAGACTCAAAGTTACCAAGGTTGGAGATCTCTGCTCTAGAGTGTGAAAAACAGAACAACAGGCAATCCGGAAGTCCATTTTTCCAAACTTCGGGTTTGCCCATTGGGCAGTTTTTTCACCGTCCTAGGCTTCAATGAGACCTGTGAGCATATGCGGGGACGGGGAGGATTGTGCACATGCATAGGGCAGTGCGGGGGCGCACACGTGTGGAGGAGAGGGAATGGGTGTGGGCATGTGCACGCATGCTAGCACATGTACACACACACTTTTGGCACGTGAACCCAAAAAGGTTCAGCATCACTGCCCTATATACCATTTCAGAGAAACTATTATTCAACCTCTTCTTTAAAAACCACGGTGTTGGAGCAATTTCTAGAGGCAAGCAGTTCCACTGGTTAATTGTTCTGTCAGGAAATGTCTCCTTAGTTCTAGGTTGATTCTTTCCTTGGTAACTTTCCATCCATTGTCCTGCCTTTAAGGGCTTTGGAGACCCATTATTTTTTGTGGAAACCCTGAGATATTGGACCATTGCTATCATGTCACCCCTGGTTCTTCTTTACATTTAAGTAGACATACCTAATCCCTGCAACCGTCCTTCATGTGCTTTAGCCTCCAATCCCCTGATCATCTTTGCTGCTCTTCATTGCATTCTATCTAGAGTCCCAACATCTTTTTTTATACATCATGCTCCTGCTATCTTTGTATCATACTATATTGTTGCTCCTGCTGTTGACATGGCATGCCTGGCCTGACTTCTGGGCCAGGCTGGTGGTTGTGCTATATTCTGGCTAAGGGACATCTTTTTGTAGCCCCAGAGCTACAGTTCATCAAAACTTCTCTTTGTGCAATACTTCTGGGCCAGGCTGGAGCTTGTACTACCAAAAGCAAAACAAAACACCCCACTCCCCAAAGGTTGCCCACCCCAGGAGGATCCCACAAAAGAGCTTTTTGGCACAACCCTAGCATAGGAGCTGTGTTTTGCTTTGCTTTTCTCTTAATTTTCTTTTCCCTACAGACAAAACACAAGCCTACCAGGCTCACACCAATGATGCTTTGCCAGTAATGGGAGAAAGAAGATGGCAAAGGTCAGCTAAGATGGTGGAGCACAAGGTGACGGAGGGCCAAAAGGGTTTAGATTGGTTGGGGGCAGTGATGGGCTCCTACGGGAACAGTCAGGAATGCAGTTCCGGTAGCAAAATTTGGAGCTCCACCCCAGAGCACCCAATTTGCACTGAAAGATGTTGAAACAAAATGCATAACACACGCCCACAGTGTGGTAGTAAAAATTTCGGTAGCCCATCACTGGTTGGGGGTATAGATGGAGGAAGTTTCAGCACCCTTGAGGGTGTTAAGTGTACACAAGTTTTGATTACGTGACTAGCTGTAGAAACTATAACTTCCAGATCAGGCTCTGTCAGTCCCTTCATTCAGCACCCTCCGTAACTTCAAACAGGCCCTAAAGGGATGGTCATTAAGTGAGGACTACCTGTTCATCCTCAGTCTTCTTTTCTCAGTGCCACTGGAACAGGGGTGGGCTGAAACGTATCCCGCTGCTGGTTCGCTTCCTCCCACGCAGCATGGGCTTGCTTTGTGGGCAGGAGTGTCCTTCACATGCATGTACAGTGCCAAAAAATAAAAATAAAATCCTCCCCCCGCCAAAAAAAGCTGAAAACAAGATTCAATTCAATTCAATTCAATTTATTAGATTTGTATGCTGCCCCTCTCCGAAAACTCAGAATAAGTATAAAACAAAGCCTGTAGAACAAATCTAATATATTTAAAAAGTACAACTAAAAACCCTATGTAACACTCAGTCAGACAATCCAATCCAATCACATCATACATCACATTTATTGGTCAGAGAGGCAAGGTCTAATTGCCCCAAGCCTGGCGACATAGATGAGTCTTAAGACTCTTGCAACGCATGTGCAGGAAAAAAACCCCGGATTTTTTTTTAAAAAAATTCCAAACAAAAAGATGGTGGCACCCACAGACCAGCATCAACAGAATCGGTTCTGTGACAACCTGGGAGAAACCCCTCTTAGCAGTAGCGACTGCGAAAGAGACCTCGGAGTCTTGGTGGACAATCAACTAAACATGAGCCAACAATGTGCAGCAGCAGCTAAAAAAGCCAACACAATCCTAAGCTGCATCAACAGGGGAATACACTCCAAGACCAGGGAAGTCTTAATACCACTCTACTACGCCCTGGTCAGACCACACCTGGAGTACTATGTTCTGGTCACCACACTTCAAAAGAGACATTGAAACTCTGGAGAAGGTGCAAAAAAGAGCAACCAAGATGATTAAGGGATTGGAAACCAAGACTTACCAAGAGAGACTGAGGGAACTGGGCATGGATAGCCTAGAGAAAAGGAGGGCTAGAGGGGACATGATAGCAGTCTACAAGTATATGAGGGGATGTCACAGAGAGGAGAGGATCACTTTATTCTTCAGGGCACCAGAGGGCCGGACGAGGAACAACAGCTGGAAGCTGACCAAGGAGAGATTCAACATGGAGATAAGGAGGAACTTCCTGACGGTCAGAGCGATCAACCAATGGAACAACCTACCAGCGGACGTTGTGAACTTCAACACTCTGGACATTTTTAAGAGAAGATTGAACTGCCACTTGACTGGTGTACTATAGGGTTCCTGCTTGGGCAGGGGGTTGAACTCGATGGCCTTCATGGTCCCTTTCAACTCTAACAATAAACAAACAAACAAATAAATAAATAAATAAACATCATTGTGACATCACCAGCAGCTTGCTATTGCTTTGGGTGAATTGGTCTGAACTGGGAGGAACCCACTTCTGTGCTGGAATGACAATATCCTCCCACACCAGCCAATCCACCGCTCTCCTTCCCTGGGATTTTCCGAAATGGAGCCAGCCATTTGAACAGTCACACAGCTATGAGAAGTTAAAAAAAAAAAGATTATGAAAATGAACAGTAAATAAATACCAGTGCTGAGGAACTAATGCTGATAAGAGGATTTTCAAAATTAGCCATTTGCAAGAACAGATTAAATATGTTTAATGCTGCTGGTGGAAAGTGTCTATTAAAATAAACATCAGTGGCTCTTGCAGCTGTTCCGTGTGGTCCCTGGATCTGCCCTCTGCCGCACACACCGTTGACTCAGCCAGAAGATGTGCAATGTTGGTTAAGGACACTAATTTACTCTTTTCTTGCTGGTAAACAAGCTGGCTGCTGGCAAGCGGCCAGAGTTACCTTCAGCTCGCCATGTGAGAGAATAGGAGGAAAAAAAGGGAAGATGAAGTGCAGAGAAGCCAATGATCTTAGGGAATGAAGAACGGGCAGGAGTGGATTAGAGACTGAGCTCTCCTGGCTCTGGGGAAATGGGACACAGAAGGTAGGATTTCAGCCCTTGTCTGGAACTATTTATGGAGGGGGGTTTTTTCCTCCAGCTTTCACATCCAGGCTGAATTCAGAAGATTACTAACTTAGCATGAAATGTGTTCTTCCTCAGTGATGCAAAGCTAGTTAAAGAAAGAAAAAAACAGGGGAAAAGTTTCCTTGCCTCATTAATGTAAAGAGCACGGCGTGCATATGTTGTTCGCCTCCAGAGCCGGTCTTAACAGACTGGCCTTATACTCTCAGGTTCCTCTGGGAAGGGCTGTGATCTTTCTCTAAAACTATCCCTGGGAAAATGTTCATTGAATTAATTATGGAATCGACCCCCTCACCTGCGAGAAGAAGAAGTTTTTGTCACGAGCAGCTGGGATTCAGGTGAGAACTTTGGGTTTCTGGGCAACTTGTTCCAGATAATGAGGCTTTGAATGGTGCTGTGACATCCACTTGGATCTCTTTGTGTCCTCAGGCCCTGGACTGATCTTGCCTTGCCGGCTTGATCTTTCTGAACAACAAAGGGAGTGAAAAGTCTTGTGCCAGTTAAAACTCATTTCAGTGACAAAAAGTTCCAATTCTTTACTTGCACAGAAATATGAAAGAAAGCAGTGTCAGTACAGTAAGCATAATAAAGACCTGATACATATTGGACTAACTTGACTGCTTGGAGGATGCCATTCTGTGCCCCTTTTAAGATGAGTTAGCTAAGCTTTTTTTTTTGAAAAACAGTGTCACTTGTGTCAAATATGGCTTCAGCACAAGCAATTCAAGTATAATACAGTGGTACCTCTACTTACAGACTTAATTCATTCCATGACCAGGTTCTTAAGTAGAAAACTAGTAAGAAGAAGCAAATTTTCCCATAAGAATCAATGTAAAAGCAAATAATGTGTGTGATTGGCGAAACCACAGGGAGATGGAGGCCCTGTTTCCTCCCAGGAGATTCTTAGAGAGGCCCCACAGAGGCTTCTACCCACCTTTTCTGGCCCTGTTTCTTCCCAGGAGATTCCTAGAGAGGCCCTACAGAGGCTTCTACCCACCTTTTCCGGCCCTGTTTCCTCCCAGGAGATTCCTAGAGAGGCCCCACGGAGGCTTCTCCCTGCCTTTTCTGGTTACAGTTTCAGAGGCTCGGGTTTGTAAGTGGAAAATGGTTCTTGAGAAGAGGCAAAAAAATATTGAACACCCGGTTCTTATCTAGAAAAGTTTGCAAGTAGAGGCATTTTTAGGTAGAGGTACCACTGTAATTTCCTTGCTGTTGTCCATTATTTTACTAGAGCATGTGTGTGTGTCCCTCAGCAAGCAGCTGATTGATAACGTCTTTCCTTCTATGAGGGTCACCCAGAAAGCAATGCACCACATTTTTTTCTTCAACAATTATTTATTGAACACAATGAAACTTATACACGAGAAAGAATGATGTTTCTTCTACACTCCCTATTCTTCCACGTAATCTCTGCCCTGTTCTATGGCCTTCCTCCAGCGAGATATAAGGCTGTGTATGCCCTGTCGGTACCACTCCTTGTTCTGGTCACAAAGCTATTTCTGCATTGTGTGAATCATCAAACCGTCTCCTAATGGCCTCACCCTCTGGGCCCAATGACTAACCGTACTTCTGTCGACTGCAGATTCTCCATAAACTGTACACAAACATTTGTGAATGTTCCCAATAGTTTTTTTCTCCACAGTGAAAAATTCAATGACAACACACTGCTTGTAACGTACATCACTTACAGACACCATTTCGAAACACTGCTGCAGCTATGCTATCTGTCTGAAGAAATGCAAAATTTACACACATTCTTGGCAATTCAAATAATGTATATCTAAAGTTTTGCATTCATACCATTACTGTAGGCTGAGAAAAAAATGTGGTGCATTACTTTCTGGGTGACCCTCATAGCATGATCAATGTTATGTTTTTTGCTCAACATGGTAGGTGTTTTACTTAAATCCATCAGGGCTGAATTTCTTGCAGGTGCTAATAGTTGTTGGACCCTCCTGGCCAGTGTGGGCTTCTGAAGATTTGGGGAATGCATAAAAGAGGAAGGTGAACATCATAAAATAAACAGCAGGATAATCTGTGTGACTGAAGTCCAGGGATAGCTTAAAGCAAGCAGGGTTTTCTTGTGCACCTTGTTTGCAAGGTCTAGGAATTCAGTTATCATATTTTTCAGAGTATAAGACGCATCCTTTTTCCCCCTAAAAGAGGCTGAAAATTTGGGTGCATCTTACATACCAAATGTAGATTTTTTTGAAGCTTTTTTTCTAGCCCTAACGAAGTGCTAACAATTTTCTCAGCTCTTCCCAGCTTGTTTTCATTGCTATTCCCTCCAAAAAAGTTTCTTTCCAGCCCTAACCATGGGATAAAATAATGTGCTGAAGCTGACCAGACTAAGGATGTTAGCCAGATGAACACCAGGTAGGTAGATTTTCCTCCCCAAAAACTAAGGTGCGTCTTATACTCTTAAAAATACGGTAAACTCTAATGCTAACTTGAGCCTAAATTAGAGTTTGCTAGAAGTTCGCATTTGTGTTCCACTGCTTTTTAAAAAGAGATTACATGTATGTTTCTAAGAATACAGAAATTCTTAGGCGTTTCACAAGGGATTGACTGACTGACTGACTGACAGGCTTTCTTGAAAGACAACTTGCCCACAGTAGCTGACCTTTCTCTGCAGTGATTAACCATGTTCCTGGCACTTTCAGTTGAGTGCCTTCCTGAAGGCCCTTTTGGCTTGCGAAGGCAATGGACCTAGCAACATAGCTAAGAAAGGACTTGTTTGAAAACTTCTTAGGGTTTCAAATGAATGATGCTTCTGCGTTTAGTGATTGTGATGAACTGTGACAGGCTGTGGATTTGGGGATTGTCATACACACATACAGAAAAGATGCTATGAATATTTTACACCGCCCTTCCTTCCAACTCATCGAAGAATGAGTGGGCACAATCTCACCACCACCACCATCCTCGTTTACAAAAAAAAGGCCTACCCAAATGACAGTGGAATTCCCAAAGTGTCTATTCAGACACAACCCTCACTCATATGGAATCTATGCTCATGTTAGTCAATGTGCATACAGTGATACCTCGTCTTACAAACCCCTCGTCATATAAACTTTTTGAGATACAAACCTGGGGTTTAAGATTTTTTTGCCTCTTCTTCCAAACTATTTTCACCTTACAAACCCAAGTCGCTGTCACTGGGATGCCCCGCCTCCGGACTTCTGTTGCCAGCGAAGTGCCTGTTTTTGTGCTGCTGGGATTCCCCTGAGGCTCCCCTCCATGGGAAACACCACCTCCAGACTTCCGTGTTTTTGCGATGCTGCAGGGGAATCCCAGCAGTGCAAAAACGGGCACTTCGCTGGCAACGGAAGTCCGGACGTGGGGTTTCCAGTGAGGGGAGCCTCAGCAAAATTGCAGCATCACAAAAACACAGAAGTCCGGAGGTGGGGCTACAAGGACTTCCATGTTTTTGTGATGCTGCAATTTCGCTGAGGCTCCCCTCGCTGGGAAACCCCACCTCCGGACTTCCGTTGCCAGCGAAGCACCCGTTTTTGCACTGCTGGGATTTCCCTGCTGGGATTCTCCTGCAGCATCACAAAAACACAGAAGTCCGGAGGTGGGATTTCCCATGGAGGGGAGCCTCAGGGGAATTCCAGCAGCGCAAAAACGGGCGCTTTGGTTGGCAAAAGGGGTGAGTTTTGGGCTTGCACGCATTAATCGCTTTCCCGTTGATTCCTATGGGAAACATTGTTTCGTCTTACAAACTTTTCACCTTACAAACCTCGTCCCGGAACCAATTAAGTTTGTAAGACGAGGTATCACTGTATTACCTTTCTTTCCTAATCAGAGCAAGGTAACTGCTCACTTCTCCTGGAGTGAGCCTGCCATACAGCGTGAGGCTCCATTAAGGACGCCTCCTTGGCTTCCAGACACATTGTCACAGCCGGCTGCCATGCATGGCTGCTCTCCGTGCTGTAGGATTTGCATGAAGGCCAGACAGGCTGCTGTTGCTGCTGCATTTCCCACAGCATGTAAACTCTCAGAGGTGCCCCAAATACACGGTGTTAAGCACACCTTGCCATCCAGGAAATTCTTAACAAAAGGTTACATCATAACTGTTTTGTTAATGGTAAAGGGCTGGCTTCATTTTCAGAAAGGAAATAAAGCAAGTAAGGTGGTGATGGCGGGGGTGAGTAAGTGTGGGTGTGGTGAGGGAGAGAGGACTTGCAATGGAAAAGCAGTGGGGGTGAAGTATACTTCATCAAAAATTAGAAAAGCATCAGACATATTTGTATATTCATATAACAATGGCAGCTAGGTTAATAGATGCTCAGCACTGGAAAAATGAAAGGGTACTTCCCGAGGAAGAGATTATAGAAAAAATTACAACCTCTGCTGAGATGGATAAATTAATGTTGCAAATTCAAAATAAAGAAGAATCCAATTTTTACAAATGCTGGGATATGTTCTACCACTGGTTAGAAAAAACGATTAAGTAATTAATGTACATTGGATTAATATTTCATTAACAAAGTTATTGCCTGGTAATCTAATATATTGTAAAAAAAATAGAGATAGAAGATTATTTATATGATTTAGGATCTTTATTGTCAACAAAACTGGTGTATATGACCTATCGAGTACGAGTTGTAATAGAATGTTAACATAGTTAGAACCGCTATTAGGATTAGCCACCCTTTCGTCCAACTTTCTTTTCTTTTTAAAATGTCTTTTTGTTGTTTCGTGTATTGTGTTGATCTATGTATTTCAATAAAAGTTACTTTTTAAAAAAAAAGCAGTGGGGAGAAGTTGGATGGTTTTGCCCCATGGTTTCTTCCTCTGAATATTGCTGCTTGGTGCCTTCTGAAGCTTTTTATTTTTAAACCATTGACTGGTCTGTCACTCCAAGGTGCCTCCTGACATGGCTGGACTGGAACCCACCCGAGGCCCGGGCCCTTTTGATCTTTACATTCAGAGTTACTTCTAGCCTTCCTTTCATCACAGACCAAAACTATATCTCGGCAGACAAAGGAGTACAGTAATAAGTTGACAGGGAATGGTGCAAGAGGCTTGGGTCGAAAAGGCTGTGATGCTTGGCGAGAAACAAGTGTAGGAAGTTAGGACCCACCCCTCCTAGAAAAATGAAATATTGTAGGAAATATTTTAAAAGGCAGAAGATTATATAGAATTTCTCCAGAAATGTGCTTTTAGCAAGGAAAAAGACTCACACTAAGTTGCCCCAACCTTTGTCAATGTGCCATCAAGGAATGGCCCAGCTCCCCTTTGTTAATAGCTGGACCAATCTATTCTACATAACCACAACCATATTAAGAATTCCCCCAAAGCCCTTTCATTCCACCATCACCCAGCAAAGGATCAGCCAAACAGCCTACAAAGTTGTTGTTGTTATTATTATTATTATTATTATTAGTAGTAGTAGTAGTAGTAGTAGTAGTAGTAGTAGTAGTAGTAGTATTTATTAGATTTGTATGCCGCCTCTCTCTGTAGACTCGGGGTGGCTTACAGCAATGATAAAAACAATATATAATAACACATCTAATAGTTAGAATCTAAAATAACAATAATACATTTAAAAAGTCTAAAAAACAAGAAACCCCAATATATAAAAGCATACATACAGTCATATCATACACAAGGTCCTTCTGCATGGCACCATGGGAATCTGACAACCAATCAGAGTGCATTTCTTATACAGGAACAGGAAATTCTGAGCTGGGCCCAACGGAAGTTGTAAAAACTCAGAGATTCTTAGCAATTGCCCTCTTTTCTTCCTGACCCAACATCTGGAAGCATGTCATGTGCTCCTGTCCACCATTAAACCTTATTTCCAAGCAACCTCCATGAATCCAGTGTCTTTACCCCCACTTGGAACTGAACCCAGAAGAATATTACTTTCAACACAAGGAATCTCTGAAACTTACACAGTAAGAAACCATAATATGTCAAGACCTTCACACCTGTACCCGTGAAAATCTACAAACACACACACACACACACACACACACACACACACACACATATGTAACATATTTCTGCTGATAATGAAAAAGAAGGGAGACATCTATTTCTAATGCATCTATTTTGGGTTTATTTGCCTTCATTTGCTTATTTGCTTTATTTGCTGAGAGGCAAAAAAGGAGCTGTGATGTTCCTTCAATATACCAGGGTGATTCTACAAAAAATCACTCACTCTCACACACACACACACACACACACAAAATCATTTGTTGGCCAGGGGCTAAGATCTAATCAACCCTGGTGGCATAAATGAGTGTTAAGACTCTTACGAAAGGCAAGGAGGGTTGGGGTAGTACGAATCTCCGGGGGGAGCTGATTCTAGAGGGCCGTGGCCCCCACGGAGAAGGCTCTTTCCCTAGGTTCCCCCTTTATTTACAGAATACACGGACTTCAGCAATGTCACTATAAGTGAAAGCAAGCAACAAAAAGTTCAAGCCTATCTAGCTTCGGAAGTTGTGACGGAAGCGTTTACCTATTAAAAACAAGCACTGTTGTCATACTCAGATACTGGCGCGGCTGCCTGGCTAATGGGCAGAGGCAAACAAATTGTTCGCTCTCATGGTCCTTTTTCATTTACCGTACATAAAAGCAGCTGATTTGCCTATTCCTGAAGCCGCCACAGCTACCATAGCTGGCTGGAGAATTCTGGGAGTTGAAGTCCACAAGTCTTAAAATTGCCAAGTTTGGGGTTGCGCTGGCCCCAAGTTCTCATAATACTTTTTGGAAAGGCCTGTTGCTCACTTGGCAATGTTGAGCAGGCTCCTTCATCTCCTATATCTCCAATCCTGCCTTCCCGCTCCAAAAGCCCCGTGGCCTGGGAAGGCCTGGCTCCAGGCGCCGGGAAGACAAGTGCCATTGAGCTTCGAAGTAAACATTCAAAACGAATTATCCCAAGCGGAATTCTCACTTCCTTGTGGGAGGATGTGGCCTCAGTGGCAGCTCACATGATTGTGGCAAATCCTTCCCGCCCCCGTCATTGTAAGGAACCCACGTGTCAGGTGAGTAACTTCATGCACCGGTGAAGTGCGGGAGCTGCAATTTGCGCTGTGTAAAAAGTATCCCCGCCTGCCCAGCAATCCCAGTCAAATGATTCGGTGATAATAGTAGAGAACATCTGGAAATTAAATTAAGTGTTGCCCACCTAAGGAAACAGGTGAAGTGGAGAAGCTTTCCAGAAGAAATTATAGATCTTTCCAAGATATACATGAAGAAATTGTAGTAGTGATGGGGGACTTTAGTTAACAACAACAACTCTCAGGAGATTAAACTCTGCCAAGCGTAATTTTTGTTTCTATTTATTCCACACGCAATCCTGAGCTGCTTTTGTTATTCGCCCTTCATTGAATCAGCACAAAACAATGCCAGCGCTAAACTTGCTGCCCCTTCTGCTAGCTCCTACGCGGCTTCTGTTGTGTGTTTTTGTTACTAATCACTGCCCAATAGTGTTCCTTGATTGTGCTAGTTATGAAAGCAAGCTGATTGTTTTATTTTCTTCCTTGGCTGGGGTACAATCATCAGCTGGTGAGACAAGCCTTCATAGTTCGTGTGGGGCAACCCAGAATAAAGTAGGGCTGATATAAGGATACAGCCCAAGCTTTTTAAGGTTGCTTGGTTAGACCAGTGTTTTTCAACCAGTGTGCTGTGGCCCACTAGTGTGCCGTGAGATATGGTCAGGTGTGCTGCGAAGAAGAAAGCTCAGGTTCCGGTCTTGCAACTTTTTGCAGAGAGATAGTGTGTGTGTGTGAGAGAGAGAGAGAGAGAGAGAAAGAAAAAGAAAGAAAGAAAGAGAGAGAGAGAGAGAGAGAGAGAGAAAGAAAGAGAGAGAGAGAAAGAAAGAAAGCAAGAGAGAGAGAGAAAAGGAGAGGAAGGGAGAGAGAGAGAAATGAGCAAAAAGGGGAGGAAAAAAAGAGAAATGAGAAAATGATTGAGACAGAGAATGAGAGGAAAGAGAGAAACAAAAGAGAAGTGACTCTTGATTTAAAGTATATGATAAAAAGCACCCAAAGAATAAGAGAGGAAACCCCCCCAGCCCTCACCTGTTTTTGGAAATAGTTCAAAAGTATGTATACAAATATACACACAAGGGTGGGGAGGAGACAGGGGTGGAAAAAGAGAGGAAAGTGTGCCCCAGGATTTTAAAATGTAAAAAATGTGCTGCGGCTCAAAAAAGGTTGAAAATCACTGGGTCAGACCCATTGCAGCCATTCCATATTACTGCAAAGTAAAGTATAAAAATTGGCCATAAAGTCACCAGGAGCTGGGACTTGAAAGAGGATCTGTTTACATTAAAATGAAATGAAACCATATCAGGGACATAAATAAGTTTCAAGAACGGCATAAATCTTATATTATTGTACAACTTTCCACATGACATAAAGTGGGATAACTAAGCTAACAAGCTGTTACGCAATCATTCCCTTACTGGTAGTTGGATTAAACAAGCCGACAAAGGAAGACACTTGTCATCATAATAAGCAAGGTGGATTATGCCAAGGAAGCCGAAAAATAATTATTTAGCGTTGTCCAACAACTTCTCCCACCAGATTCCGTGACAACCTATCAGAGAGAAAACTGCAATTTGATGAAAGGATTTCCTACAGAAATACAGGACTGTGTTTACATGCAAGCACCACGGGACCTCCAACCAAGCAGCTTCTGTCTGCTTCCCAAATTATGCAGTCTAGGCAACCTGTCCCCACCACCATTCTCAAGCATCCATACAACTAGAATATTGTTATTTATTATTATTTATTAGATTTGTATGCCGCCCCTCTCCGGAGACTCGGGGCTTGCTTTGTGGAATCTGTCTTCAGACCTTAGCATTCCCAGTTTACCACACACTCCCTAAGTAAAGTAGGCAGGCTCCATAGGCATTCACCATATTAATCATTTTAGCAGGGGTGGAATTCAAAAATTTTCCCTACCAGTTCTGTGGGCGTGGCAGGGGAAGGCTACTGCAAAATCTCCATCCCTTCCCCACTCGGAGACCAGCTAGAGGTGGTACTTGCCAGTTGTCCGAACTACTCAAAATTTCTGATATTGGTTCTCCAGAACCTGTGAGAATGTGCTGGATCACCCCTGCATTTTAGCCACTCCATATCTGGTGGTCCTATACAGGTAGTCCTCGACTTACAACAGTTCGTTTAGTGACTGTTCAAAGTTACAAAGACCCTGAAAAAAGGAACTTACAACCGGTTTCCAGATGACCATTGCAACATGCCCAGTATCATGGGATCAAAATTCACACTCTTGGCAACTGACTCACATTTATGACACTTGCAGTATCCTGGGGGTCATGTGATCCTCTTTTGTGTCCTTCTGACATGCAAAGTCAATGGCGAAGCCGGATTCACTTAGCAATCAGGTTCCTAACATAACAACTGCAGTGATTCACTTAACAACTGGGGCAACAACTTTTGTAAAATGGGGAAAAAATCACTTATGAAATGTCTCACTTTACAACAGAAATGTTTGGCTCAATTGTGGTCATAAGATGAGGATTACCTGTATACATGGATGGGCTACTAGGCAGAACAGGGGGAATGCCTGTTCCGTTGATAGAAATGGAGCGCATAGGCTCACTCCATTGCCATCCGGCACCGGCGCAATTCTGGTAGAAATTACCAGGTGTTTTGCTTCTGCGCATGCACAGAAGCAAAGAAACCGGCAATTTTTCCTGCCGGAAAGAGATTTTGGCTGCTGCACATGTGCAGTAGCCAAATCTCATTGCTGCACCTAGAGCAGCAGCTGGGGCCCGCAGCAAAAGTGGCCTGCCTCAGCTCCGGCCACGTGGCCTGCTCTTTGATCTCCCGGGCCGCAGGAGAGATGCCTGTGGTGCGGGAGAGCACAGAACAGGCCGCACGGCCAGAATTGGGGCCACCTAGCCTGATCCCTGTGCCATGGCCCCTGCAGGAGGTGATTTAGGTAAGCAGGGACGAGGGGCGCCCCGGGAGGAGCACGGGTGAGCGGCACAGCATTGAGCGTGGATGAGCGACATGGCGAGGACTGGCAGCTATTACCTTGTTTGTGTTTCCAATTGCACATGCGCAGAAGCCGAATCGTGTGCCGGGCACATGCGCAGGGGTGTGCTCCCGGTGCATTCCAGTAGGGCTGCAATTAGTAGCCCGCCCCTGACTGTATACCACCATTTCCCATAAGGAACTTCATGCCATCAAGAATGTTGTTACCAGGCGGGGTTTGCTGCTCCAACTGCTACCAGTGCGCTGCACATGCAGCTCTGGGTCTCCAGTGTGCGCATGTGCACATCCGAGTGAGATTTTGCATCTGTGCATGCACAGGAATAAAAAATCTTATGAGGGGACATATGCGCGCAAGAGATTTCAGCGATTTTTTGCTTCCGCGCATGTGCAGAAGGAAAAAATTGCTGAATATTTGCATGCGCAAGCTTCTCCTCAAGAGATTTTGCTTCTTGCGCATGCACAGAAACAAAATCTTGCTCAGACACGCATGTGTATGCCAGAGACCCAGAACTGTGCATGCAGCTCAATTTTCACTAATTGAACAATGGCGTCAACCATACCGGTAGGAACCCACTACTGCTGCCCCGAGTCTCCGGAGAGGGCCGACCAGTGATGGGCTCCTACGGGTATGGTCAGGTACGCTGTACCTGTAAAAAAAATTTGGTCAGGTACTCAGAACCGGTAGAAAAATTTTGATTCCCACCCCCCTTTTTCCCCCTTCCGGGTCTGGGTATGTTTTTCCCATGGCAGTAAATGAGGTTGAATGTGTATAATTTTAGAAGAGCTATGTGTGTGTGTGTGTGTGTACATACACATACAGTTTATATAGTAGATAATGTCTCTTTCTGCGCCTGTGTGTAATATGTATGTACACATATGGCACATATACATAGAATTAAATAGTATATTTTGGATGTTCACTAACAGTAAATAGATAAGGAAATTTTATCTCTTTGAGGCGAGGAGAGGCCAGGCACCCTAACCCAAAACCTTGACGTGAATGACGTCAAGTTGGCCACCTTTAAGCCACCCCAGTCACATGATCGTCAAGCCACTCCCACCTGGTCACATTGATGGCAAGCCGCACCCATAAAATAAGCCACGCCCACAGTGTGGTAGTAAAATTTTTTGTAGCCCTTCACTGGGGGGGGGACATATAAATCAAATAAATAAATGAATGGATAGATAGATAGATAGATAGATAGATAGATAGATAGATAGATAGATAGATAGATAGATGATAGATAGATAGATAGATAGATAGATAGATAGATAGATAGATAGATAGATAGATAGATAGATAGATAGATAGATAAATACTGATTGTTACCGATGGCAAAACAGACTATCTTGCCATCAGAGCGTGTAACTCTACTCATCCCCATCTATCTACTGCCTTTGGCAGTAGCATGCACTTTCAAATCAGAGGCAAAGCCATTGGCGCACAATATGCCATCTTCACGGCTGACATAAAAAACACCACTCTGAATTCTCAGCCCTTGAAGCCCTTCCTTTACCTGAGATTTATGATATTTTCATCATCTGAACCAATGGAAATTAATCATCAAATAGCACCATGACTGTATCAACTTCCACTCCACCAGCTTTAGCTTAGACTTATTTACAGAATAAATCCACTTCATTGATGTCACTATAAAACTAAAGACTCCATGACATTTTGGTTAGCAAGCATAGTTAGTGAATAAAGGATGGCTGGACGAGATAACAATTAATTTGATATATATCTGGCTCGAAAAACAGGAAACAAAGACAAATTATCAACAATTATCAACAATTACTTATCAAATTGGAGGTTAGTATCAAATGACATACAGCACTTTCTTTTGTCTGCATTCAAAAATATCTTAAAAGTGATGTAGGACAGCGAATACTGATGATACTTGGCTGATTTATCGCTTGCATGTTTATTATTTCATCATTTTGGTACTGCTTCATTAAGTCCTGTGCTTGCATATGTGGGTGACTAGAAGCAAATGTTCACACTGTTCCTCATAATTATAAACAATGTTGTTCAGTTTAGTAAGAAATCATTGTGAGAGTAATGAAATCATATGCAGGATACGGGCGAATTTTTTAGTTCCTTGTCCAAGGTTCACTTCAGGAGTCGGACATTTCCATCTGGAGGATTTAGCTAAAGCTAAATTGTTGAACATGTTGTAACCGCATAGCTCCCAGCGACTGATAAGGGCCTTCTCCAGGCTAGATAGTATTGGTGGGCGGGGCCATGTGGGACGGCTCTCTGGAGCCACCTACCACCGGAGGTCGGTATTGCTCTCCTCTACTGGCCTTCTGGAAAGCTGTGAAAATCTGTCTCTGACAGCAGGCCTGGGGCCATTGAGCAATGGAATCACCTAGTTCCGGCTGGAAAAGATATGAATGACTTTTATTTTTCCTATGGGTTTTTAACTGTTTTTTATATTGCTTTTAGATGTTGCATGCCCCCCAGAGTCCGGAAGGAGTTGGGCAGTCTATAAATTAAATAAATAGATAGATAAATAAAATAAGTAAGGTCCCAGAAGTTTCCCCAAGCCACTGAGATGCCAAAGAGTGTGTAACTCAAAATGAGGCTTGCAAAAAGAAGCAGATTTTATTTATGGCCAAAAACAAAATACTGGGTGGGACTATATCTAGGACATACAGACATAATGCATGTGAGGAATAACCACACTTTGGGGAAGGCATCGTGTGTTTTATACCTTCAGAATACCCAGTTCTGGCCCCTCTGGCCCATGCTACCTCTGAAGAGTGTTCGGAAACTTCAGATCATGCAGAATGTGGCTGCGAGAGCAATTATTATTATTATTATTATTATTATTATTATTATTATTATTATTATTATTATTTTATTAGATTTGTATGCTGCCCCTCTCCAAAGACCCAGGGCGGCTCACAACAACAATAAGTACAGTAAACAATGATATAAATCCAATTAATAAAAGTAGAATTAAAACCCCTTAATATTAAAAACAATCAATATTACACAGTCATACCATTCTCAAGTACTATAGTCAGAAGACAGGGGGGAGTTAATCACCACATGTCTGTGGCATAGGTGAGTCTTTAATATCTTGCAGAAGACAGGGAGGGTGGGGGCAATTTGAATCTCCAGGGGGAGTTGATTCCAGAGGGCTGGGGCTGCCACAGAGAAGGCTCTTCCCCTAGGTCCTGACAGATGACATTGTTTAGTCGACGGGACCCGGAGAAGGCCTTCCTAGATTCGCCCATGTTTTGACAACACTCCGCAGCCTGCACTGGCTGCCGATTAGTTTCCAGTCACAATTCAAAGTGTTGGTAATGACCTATAAAGCCCTACATGGCATCGGATTAGAATACCTTCGGGACCGTCTGTTGCCGCATGAATCCCAGCGGCCGATTAGGTCCCACAGAGTTGGCCTCCGGATCCCGTCGACTAAACAATGTCGTCTGGCAGGCCCCAGGGAAGAGCCTTCTCTGTGGTGGCCCCGGCCCTCTGGAATCAACTCCCCCCAGAGATTAGAACCGCCCCCACCCACCTTGCCTTTCGTAAGTTGCTGAAAACCCACCTATGTCGCCAGGCATGGGGTAATTGAGGCATCCCCTTGCTAATATGGTTTATGTATGGTATGTTTGAGTTGTATGGTTATTTTAATGATATGGGTTTTTAGATGTCTTTTTAAGTATTGGATTTGTTTACATTGTTCACTATTGTTGTGAGCCACTCTGAGTCTTCGGAGAGGGGCGGCATACAAATCTAATAAATTATTATTTATTATTATTATGCCTTCCTTGTAGCTCTGCATTGGTTGTGCAGATAGAAGCAGGAGGGGGGGGGGTTTGGGTGCTTAGCAACAGAAGTATTTGCCTAATGTAACCCTGCCAAGCCATGACATAGTCCGCTACAGGCATGGAATGGTATACAAAAACAAGTTAGATCACTGGTAAAGGCAATTCCAATTCTTTAAATTTTCCATTTTTCCAATTTACATAACAATAAACATTTTTTTCTTTAACTGTGCTGTGTCATAAGTCTCTTGCAGTTATTTACATTTATTTCTATACATTTTTATTTCTGTGTTCTAATCAATTATACCACTTATCCAACACCTCATGGAATTCTCCATCCTCCTTGCCTTTCATTTCTAACATGGGCTTTTATTTATTTATTTATTTTTATTTATTATTAGAGTTGAAAGGGACCTTACAGGTCATCAAGTTCAACCCCCTGCCTGAGCAGGAAATCCTATAGCACCCCCAGCCAAATGGCAGTCCAATCGCCTCTTGAAAATGTCCAAAGTTGGGGAGTCCACAACCTCCGCTGGCAGGCCGTTCCACTGGTTGATCGCTCTCACTGTCAGGAAATTCTTTCTTATCTCCAGGTTGAATCTTTCCTTGGTCAGTTTCCAACCGTTGTTCCTCGTCCTGCCCTCTGGTGCCCTGGAAAACAGTGTGTCCCCCTCCTCTCCGTGGCAACCCCTTAAGTACCTGTATACAGCTATCATGTCCCCCCTAGTCCTTCTTTTTACTAGACTATCCATGCCCAGTTCCAACAACCTTTCATCGTATGACCTGGTCTCTAGTCCCCTTATCATTTTAGTTGCTCTTTTCTGCACCCTCTCTAGAGTCTCTATATCTTTTTTGAAGTGTGGTGACCAGAACTGGATGCAATACTCCAGGTGCGGTCTGACCAGGGCCTTATAGAGTGGTATTATTACCTCTCTGATCTTGGAGTGTATCCCCCTGTTCATGCAGCTTAGGATTGTGTTGGTTTTTTTAGCTGCTGCTGCACATTGCTGGCCCATGTTTCGCTGGTTATCCACTAAGACTCCAAGATCCCTTTCACAGTCACTCATGGTGAGTGTGGTTTCGCCTAATTTGTATGCATGTTTTGGGTTTTTTTTGCCTAGGTGCAGGATTTTACTCTTCTCTACATTGAACTTCATTTTGTTCGTTTCGCTTGTACATACAGGAGCAAAGCAATTCTTACAGAAGCAAAACAGCACCAACAAATTGTTATTATTCCCAGTAATTCCACCTATTCTATTATGTCCCTACATTGTGTATCAAAGATCCCAAACTCAACCCCCTCCTAACTATCTTAGTTTCCAATGGTAATCCACATGATTAGTGCAGTCTACATAGTTGGCAGGCAATCTTTGTTATAAGCTCTAACATAATTTTGTGGCCCTCGAGCATATGCTGTTTTCCAGTTTCAGATTTCAAAGACATTGGCAGTTTGCTATGTACTTCAGCAAGTTGAAATCTCAAACAGCTTAAGGGTAATAGTATAATCTTAAGAGTTGGTATTAGCAAGATGACTTGGGCTGAGCTTGAAAAATCTAAGCAGATTTTAAAAATATTTGTTTAATATACAAATATAAAGTCTACAAAGATTCCTCTTTGTAGACTTTAGTTCAGCATTCAATATCATCATACCGGACATTCTTCTAACTAAAATAAATCAGCTAGTGGTACCTGAACACACTTGTAAGTGGGTCACAAGCTTCCTACCAGATAGGAAGCAGCAGGTGAAGCTAGATAAAGTCACATCAGATACCTGTACAATTATCACAACCCCCTCAAGTGTGTACTCTCACTACTTCTCTATATATATCAATGACTGTATCTTAAACGATCCATCTGTTAAACAATTGAAGTTTGCAAATGATACAACAGTGATTGGTCTCATTTGAGACAAAAATGAAGCCACATACAGATGGGAGGTTGAACAACTAACCTCATGGTATGACTGGAACAATTTGGAACTCAACACATTCAAAACCATAGAAATGATGCTAGACTTCAGGAGAAATCCTCTCATTCTACCACCTCTCACAATACTAG
Source organism: Erythrolamprus reginae (assembly GCF_031021105.1). Taxonomy (NCBI): domain Eukaryota; kingdom Metazoa; phylum Chordata; class Lepidosauria; order Squamata; family Dipsadidae; genus Erythrolamprus; species Erythrolamprus reginae. Next base: position 100,447,134 of record NC_091951.1, read on the forward strand.
ACTACACAGTATCAACATTAGAGACCTTCAAATTTTTAGCTTCTATCATATCTCAAGACCTAAAATGGTCACCTAACATCAAAAACGCCATCAAAAAAGCACAACAAGGAATGTTCTTTCTGTGCCAACTCAAGAAGCTCAAACTGCCCATGGAGCTGCTGATACAGTTGTACAGAGGAATAATTGGTTCTGTAATCTGCACATCTATAACTGTCTAGTTCCGTTCTGCAACCCATCAAGACAAACACAGACTTCAGAGGATAATCAGAACTTAAAAAAAAAACAATTTCTGCCAACCCGCCTTCCATTGGGGACCTGTATACTGCATGAATCAAAAAGAGGGCTATGAAAATATTTACTGACCCCTCGCATCCTGGACATGAATTGTTTCAACTCCTACCCTCAAAATGACACTATAGAGTACTGCAGAACAACTAGACACGAGAACAATTTCCCCCCGAACACCATCACTCTGCTAAACAAATAATTCACTCAACACTGTCAGACTATTCACTAAGGCTACATTGCCATTATTATTAATTTTCTCATCATTCCTATCACCCATCTCCTCCCATTTATGACTGTATGACTGTAACGTGTTGCTTGTATCCTTACAATTTATATCAATATTGATTGTTTCCTGGTTGCTTATTTGCACCCTATGAATCATTAAGTGTTGCACCTCATGATTTTTGGCAAATGTATCTTTTCATTTATGTACACTGAGAGCATATGCACCAAAGACAAATTTGTTGTGTGTCCAATCACATTTGGCCAATAAAGAATTCTATTCTATTCTATTCTATTCTATTCTATCCTATTCTATTCTATTCATATTTAGATAGGAGAAATCCTGAGGCTACAGCCTGAAGGCACAAAGGATTAAATATTTTCCCAAACCAAAGGTTGTCTGCAGAGTGACATATTATTATCTCTTTTCAGTCCTGTTCCCCTCTTTTCACAATGTTCCACATCCACACACATCATTTTCCTTCTCTCTGAGCTGTGAATGGGGGTTCTTTTCTTTATATTGAATTTGTGTGAATGCATTGTATCTGCTTCTTTCCCCAAGGCTGAGAAAGAGGGGAACAGCACAATCTTGGGATATGAAGTGGCTAGGTTTACAATTTATGAATAGAGTAGAAAAGGGTGCAATACACAAGGATTGAATCTTACATACCTGCTTACAGATAAAATGATTGCAACATTTTCCTTAGCATTTACTAAAAAAGAAAAAATCTATTCTTTTTTTTCTTTTTTGCAAAAAGAATGTAAATGCAAAACCTACAATTTGCAAAAAAGAAAAAAGAAAAGTCAGAGACGTTACTTGGTTTAAACATCTATAATGTAAATGTAAAACCTACAATGGCTGACAGGTACATTCAGTTTAAAATGGCTTTCTTATTCTTCTTTTCTATTTCACAGTAATAGCATTTGCAAATGACATATTCCAGACTAAGAGCTTTTTTTTTTTAGCCTCATCACTTGTAAAAACACCCTAAGCCTATTGGGCAGGGAGGCAGATGGAGGGACCTCCCTAAGGGCTGTCAAAAAGAGGAATCATATTGTGGCGGAGGGGGATCCACACTGACTGGATTTTCCACGGCAATAAGCAAATATCATGGGGGGAGAAACAATCTTTATATCCATTGTGAAAATCTTTGGTTTTTGAAACTATGCATCCCCCTTCCCTCTATGCAAGTGGAATATGCTGCTTGTGGAAGACTGGTCATGTTCATTGGCACAAGTACAAATTGTTAGCATGCTCACAACAAGGGATGTGGATTTTCTCTCACAGCTTCTTGGTGATATGCTGTTAGTTAGGTCTGATGCACATGACCAATTTACCATATGTGCATACAATTCATGCAGGGGAAAAGCAATGGCTGCGTGAATTGAATTAAGCTAAAACTGTGGTGATATAAATTGCTGTTTGGTTTAACAAGAATTGAATCAGACCAAAATCCAAGCTCTGAAGCTGTAGAGAATCTTAAGTCATCTCCGCAGTACACTTCACCAAGGAGAGACATATTGTTGTCTCCTGAATTCTTTTAATATATTTCTGACTGGTGTTTATCTATTCTATGAAAAATATCCAGTGAAGGACCAATGGAGGCCAGAATACATTAAAAAAAATCCCCCAGACAGTGGCGGCTAGAGTCTGATTCAAATCTCTGCTCAAATGTGTTTAGTGGGTGGGCTTTGACAAATCTGAGTAATGGGGATTTTTGTGTGGGTTTCAGCATGCAATCTTTGACAAAAGACGGTGTCAACACTTGTCTGAAAGACCAAGGGCTTTTTTCTACACATAAGACAAAAATTGAGCAGTGAGAATTTCTGTCGCAATTTGTAACAGCCATTTTTGCAAAATGTAAGCTTTACAAAAAGTTAGACATGTATAATAGGTACTGCATAGGACCAGAATAAGAAATACACTGATAACCCCTTCAGAAGAAAGTCAAACAGTGGTCACCCTGAACAGAGACAAAAAAAATTCCCTTAGAACTAAAAAAATATGTATATTATATAGGGAAGGAGAATAAAACATAATAAAAACAGGGGGGGGGGACAATTGTTTTTATTCCCATTGTCTATACACAGTAGAGTTGAAAAGCTACATTAAGTCTACTCTGATTAAAACCTGAGTAGAAAGTTATCAGGAAACCCCTGAGTTATGGGTTAAGTTTACAACTAGCAAAATAATCACAGAAGAAGGCAATGTCCAAGAACTTCATCTTATTGCCATGACAGTTGTAGTATCAGTCCCTAAAATCACCAAGAATCAAGCATATATATAACTGGACAACTCTGTAATTCCTTGGGTCATCCTTATTTACTGACCCCTCACATCCTGGACATAAACTGTTTCAACTCCTACCCTCAAAATGTCTTTATGGAGCACTGCACACCAAGATAACTAGACACAAGAACAGTTTTTCCCCCGAACGTCATCACTCTACTAAACAAATAGTCCCCTCAACACTGTCAAACTATTTACTAAGTCTGCACTCCTATTACTACTAGTTTTTTCTCATCATTCCTATCGCCCATTTCCTCCCACCTATGACTGTATGACTGTAACTTGTTGCTTGCATCCTTAAGATTTCTACTAATATTGATTGTTTCCTAACTGCTGATTTGACCCCTATGACAATCAAAGTGTTGTACCTCATGATTCTTGACAAATGTATGTTTTCTTTTATGTACACTGAGAGTATATGGACCAAAGACAAATTTCTTGTATGTTTAATCACACTTGGCCAATAAAGAATTCTATTCTATTGTATTAATATTGGATGTGATCAAAATGAACATTAAATTCTAAGCTGAATATATTTTGTTTTACTCCAATGCTAGATCATCCTTTGATTTCATGTGTGTGTGTATTTTCATTATGATCAGCAAAAATATATATTTGTATACATCCGATAGAAGAAGAAAAAATATAACCCTTCCTTAAGCATAAAACGTATCAGGAAAGACTTAATGAACTCAATCTGTTTAGTCTGGAGGACAGAAGGAAAAGGGGGGACATGATTGAAATATTTAAATATATTAAAGGGTTAAATAAGGTTCAGGAGGGAAGTGTTTTTAATAGGAAAGTGAACACAAGAATAAGGGAACACAATGTGAAGTTAGTTGTGGGAAAGATCAAAAGCAACATGAGAAAATATTATTTTACTGAAAGAGTAGTAGATCCTTGGAACAAACTTCCAGCAGACGTGGCTGGTAAATCCACAGTAACTGAATTTAAACATGCCTGGGATAAACATATATCCATTGTAAGATAAAATACAGGAAATAGTATAAGGGCAGACTAGATGGACCATGAGGTCTTTTTCTGCCGTCAGTCTTCTATGTTTCTATGTTTCCCTGGTACAAAGCTGAAGGGATCAGTTCCTGTAGTCTAGAAGTAAATTCTCGGCCTTACAAGGCAAAGGCTGCAAGTTCAAATCCCAGTGAAAGGGTATGGCTAGCTGATGAGGCCAGAACAGGGCCGAAATAGATCTATCCTAGTCTCCCTTAATTTTAAATTTAGCAAAAACATGTAACATATATGTGTGTATGTGATTATGATTAAAGTGGCAAACAAACATCAATATAAGTCAATATTTATTTACTCAAACAGACAAACAGAATGCCCACAGACAGGCAACAAAGCAGTGGGAGCAAGAGCAATTTTCTAACTTCCTGCCGGCTTCCCCACTGACTTTGCTTGTTGGAAACTGTCAGGGAGTGTTGGAAATCATGATCATCTGACTACAGAGGCGTTGAGCAGCCACAACTCTGGAAATAAAACTGATCTGAATATTATGGATATTTTAAATCTATAGGAATAGTGTAGATTTTTTTTTACACGTTCTTTAAATTAATAATTTTTGTCACCTTGATTCAAAATTTTACAGTATAATGCATTGCTTGGACTAATTTAAGGTACAAACAAATCAACAGATGTGAGTTTTAATTGTATATGTAAGATAGTTTAATTGGTCAATAACCAGCAATTTTTTAAAAAAAACAACACTAAAATCAAATAGATGAGATAAAATATTAGCATAAGAAGGATAAAATAACACATAAAAATGTGGCATACACTGCTATAATAGTGCATTAATTACCTGCGCAAGTGTAAATCTAAAATATTGCAGACTATGAAGTAAAATATGTATTATCTAAAAGCAAGATAGCTAATATTTGTTACATCGAAAGAGGTAAATGAAAGAAAAGTAGTAACTAGTTATGCCTTATTTTCATTGCAACAACACAGACTTGGATGACTGCATAGGTGATAAACCGTTTCGAATTTTCTAGAAGATGGTTCACGAAGAAATTATCTGCTCTTCCCAGAAATTTACATATTCATAGTAGCATATAAGCAAATCTGATATTCTTGGAGAATTTATAGTGTAGTAATATATGTGAAATGGTCTTGATCTCCTTGTCACCACATGGGTAGCTCCTCTCGGTTAATGGAGTTTTGGTATATCTGCCTGGCAGCAATGTGGATATAGGATGTTATGCCAGGCTTTGAAAAATTTCAGCTTGGGAAAGTTAGATTTTGTAGATACCTTGCTGGTTCCTACGTGCCCTTATTTATCTATGTCGGAGCAACCTTTTCACTTAGTCTGAAATTCCAGATCCCTTATTCTTTGAGTAAACAGTTGTTTGGCTTGGTGATGCCCTAACGAAATTAGGAATGGTATACAAAGCCCATATAATGCCGACTTCTGCTCTACAGCCTGTTTCTGGGGAAAGAAAAATTGTCTATTAAAATTAAAGGGGTCAATCCAACTGGGAGGAATTGGATTTTTAGCAAGTAGTTTATCATTACGCTCTAAGCTCTTACCTACATTGTACATTGCAGGCATTTCTATGTCGAACCTTAACTGGATGTTTGCTGTTCCTTTGAGAGCAGCAAGGACTGTTCTGAAAAAAAAAATTGTTTGCACCATTTCCTGTGCATCCTTCTTTGCTTAAAATCTTACCTGCATCCCATAAAGGATCTATCTATGCCCTTCAAAGTCTTTACCCTCCCCCCCAGCAATTCCAGGTCATATTTTATACCTGACAGCTGCTCAAATAATGAAATAACCGTTTGCACAGTAAGAAAGCATTACTTTGCCATAAACTCCGTTGAATTTTCCCACGGGAGTCTCTCCATATTCTGATTTTGCATCTTATTTTTAAGCTTATTTTTATTTCCCTGGAGGTTAGCAGGTGAACTAGCAAGTTGCACTGGAGAGGCATAAAGTGAGAGACTGGGAGAGAATCCAGATTCTCATTTAGCTTTTCTCTGACAGATAGTGAAAGATTTAGCAGCTGTTGTTTTTTTCTAGTTCTGTTTGAAGGTCCCATTCAAGTGATTCAAGGGCTGCAAATTGGTTAAAGATGGGACAGGAAATTTATTTTACTTACAGATTCCTTTCATACATTCTTCTGTCTTTGATTATTGGGTGAAGAAAGGGACTGATGCTGTGATGTTTTCTTCTTTATCCCAATTTGTTCATATCCACTCAGAATCCTTTGGTTGCCCTCTTTTCTTCCATATTAGTCTTGCCAGAAGGAATCACGATTAGATTTAAAAAGATCTAAGAAGTCTAATAAACAGCTAATAAGTCTACTGTAAAATAGTATGCTCATTTTAACTAAAAAATTAACCAAGAGGAGCAAAAGTAATTTAAATATACTAATATTATAAAACAACATGAAATTGAAAGGGCAGGAGCTCAGCGAAACATAGATTGCTCGAATCAAGCTTGACTTTCAGGAGACTTACATTAAGTTTAAGAAGTAAGGAAAGCTCTGAAACTCCATTCAAATCTCTCATGAATGGACAAACTGGCTGGATAACAAGAAACACTACAAAATATTGAAATCCGTACTCGTCACCACTTGAACACTTGAATGCTATTGCATGAACAATTCTGACCTGCCATTTCTGCAGAAGTCACTTTGCTGAGGAATATAGAGAAATAATCCAACAATTGCCATCCAGAACTCCTAAAGTAAAGCACAGATTGTAAAAGGGATGACTAAATTGTCCAATTGTTCTTGAAATTGTGAACATTTCAGAGGTACATCTGTTTTCCTATAACCAAAACATTATTTTTGGTCTCAAATCTAGATTTAAGCCTTTATTCTAGGTTTCTCTTAACAATCTTTTATCTAGATCTCTGGTTCCCAATGTCCCACAGGGTGGCAATTTCATTTTTAATTGGAACCTTGTATAAAACTAGTTAATGGTCTATTAGGCTTCCTCCGTGTTAGTTCACTTTTTGAATAATACGAATTATATGTCATGGGGGGGTGGAGGCCTCAGGAGAACAATCATGAGCTTCCCCAAATATGCCCATGTTACACTCTGCAGTCTGCATTGGTTGCTGATCAGTTTCTGGTCAAAATTCAAAGTGTTGGTTATGACCTATAAAGCCCTTCATGGCACCGGACCAGATTATCTCAGGGACCGCCTTCTGCTGCATGAATCCCAGCGACCAGTTAGGTCCCACAGAGTGGGCCTTCTCCGAGTCCCGTCAACTAAACAATGTCGTTTGGCAGGACCCAGGGGAAGAGCCTTCTCTATGGCGGCCCCAGCCCTCTGGAACCAACTCCCCCCAGAGATTAGAATTGCCCCCACCCTCCTCGCTTTTGTAAACTTCTTAAAACCAACCTTTGCCATCAGGAGAAACTGAGATACTCTTTCCCCCTAGGCCTTTACAATTTATACATGGTATGTTTGTATGTATGTTTGGTTTTATAATAAGGTTTTTTTTAGTTGTTTTAATATTGGATTGTTACATGCTGTTTTTTATCACTGTTGTTAGCCGCTCCAAGTCTACGGAGACGGGCACCATACAAATCCAATAAATTATTATTATTATTATTATTATTATTATTATTATTATTATTATTATTATTATTTTAGAGATGCTTAGGTGGGGCATGGCCAAAAAAAGGTTGGGAACCACTGGTCTAGATCAATGTTTCTCAACCTTAGCAACTTTAAGTTGTGTGGACTTCAATTGCTAAGGTTGGGAGGAATTGATCTAGGTTATTCATTGTTTTAATGCAAATTTCTTATATCTTTCTTCTCCTGGCTCCGCATGATTTTCCTCCGTTGTTTTGTCACATTCCAGCCTCAAAGAGAGAGAAGAGAACTAAGTGTACATCTGCTTAGCTTGCCACTGAGATGCTGGATAGCTCCGAGACAGGTGTCGAGGAATCTGCTTTCTTCTTTGAGCCTCCAAAGTATAGTTTTGGCATTAAAGTTGCAGACGTGTATCCCGTGTTCTCCAAGCTACCCAACTAAAAAGATTTCTTCTGACTCCCAGGTGTGACAGTCTATAACCAAGATCTCAGCAGCAGAATAGCAGGACAGATGTCTTATATATCAACAAACATCCATGGTGCTGAATTTGAATGAAATACTAAATATTATTTTATTGGTATGTGAATAAGAATTGGCTTCTTGATTCTCATATTCATTTCCCTGTGTTACTATGTGGAGGTCAGAAATATTTCCTTCCACTTTCCACTAAGTAAAGTGAATTGTTTAGAAACTCTTTTCTAAACAGATTTACCATGGTTGGCCTGCAGGCGAATTTCAAACCGTAATTTATTATCCTGCCTTGTTCAGAGAGTTTATTATTAAAACCTAACTATGGTTCCCAGTTTCATGTTGGAAGGGGAGATGGGAGGAGGTCATGGAGAGAAAGTAAAACGATCCATTAATGCAAAATTTAGATGTCTAGAGGCTACCATGAATCTGTGTCATACAGATGAATGGTGGAGCCAGGATAGGCTGGTCTTCCATTCATTCTCAGTGAATGGGATTTTAGTCTCCTCTGATTTTTGTCAAACTTTATCTGTTTTGGTGTGTACTTTATAGTTTTTTAAAATTTATTTATTGTTAGAGTAGAAAGGGACCATGAAGGCCATCGAGTTCAACCCCCTGCCCAAGCAGGAACCCTGTAGTACACCAGTCAAGTGGCAGTTTTCATTATGCCCTACCTCAAAATGACTGGAGACTTGGTACTGGGGTTTGTTAACTTTGCTTGTTCGTTTGTTTTCTTTGAAAAAGTTATTGAGGGCTGCAAAGAGAGGTTTCAGTATGCTCACCTTCATAATGGTTTAGCATTCTGCCTAGTTGCAATCACAGTATTGTTGTGTTGGTTGTTTTAATTCCCTGCCCCTATGTTACACATATTCTGGATGGATATGGCAGAGGCCTCCTCTTCAGAAGAGTCAACTGGTAGGAAAGAGTTACATCAGATTGACTGGAAGCATGGTGTGGGGAGACATTGTAAGATGTCTGCTTTGGATCCTTTCTCTACGCAGCCAAGCAGAAATCTCATTACAGTTCAACACAAAAACACACCCCTAAAGCAAGTACACCCAATCTTGCGGGAGACGGTGGGGAAGAGGTGACAAGAAAATGCAAGGCACAAATCAGAAGAGAAAGATTTCAGGATTGTAAACAAGGCTGGGAAAAGATTACTCTAGCCCAGCTACTGTGCTTCATACTTGCTGTTCGGAGCCAGCACTGTTAATCCCTTTTGATCCATTCTTCTGCCTGTTATGGATTCTTCTCCTCTCATTCAACATTTATTTATTTTATTTATTTATTTATTCATTTGTCCAATACACAAATACATAGGAAGAAAAATAGACATGTAGTAATATATATAAGGGTAAAAGTGAACTTAGAGGAGAGGATATATGAAAGGAAGAGAATATATATGATAAGTGAGAGAAAGGAAAGACAATTGGACAGGGGACGAAAGGCACACCAGTGCACTTATGTACGCCCCTTACTGACCTCTTAGGAACCTGGAGAGGTCAATCGTGGAGAGTCTAAGGAAAAATTGTTGGGGGTTAGGGGTTGACACAATTGAGTCCAGTAATGAGTTCCACGCTTTGATAACTCGATTGTTGAAATCATACTTTTTACAGTCAAGTTTGGAGCGGTTCGTATTAAGTTTGAATCTGTTGCATGCTCTTGTGTTGTTGCGGTTGAAGCTGAAGTAGTCATTGACTGGTAGGACATTGCAGCATATGATCTTGTGGGCAATATTCAAATCGTGTTTTAGGTGCCGTAGTTCTAGGCCCAGGATTATTAGTCTATTTTCGTAGGATGTGATCTGCTTGATCCCAATTCCTGCCTCCTCTCCTCACTATTTACTGGGATGTCGTGAACAGCCCAGGTTCCCCCTCTCTGTCTTCCTCCCAAGGTTTCTTCTCTGACAAAAATGAGAATCAGGTCATGCTTGGGACAGAGACCAACCCCAGCTGGCCACCCTGGGACAAAACTGGCTGAGCCACCCTACCCTTTGTTATGCCGGGCTATTGGCAATTAGCCCCCGGTGAGTTCGGAATAAGTTTCAAACACACACACAGTCAAAAGGAATAAAACAAGTTTATAAAACAGTCTTGAAACACAAGCTCCGAGAGGAGTCAAATTACTCTCACCCGAAAGTCCTTGAATGCAGAAGCAGTGCCAAAACAAAAGAGTAGATATGACAGCTGTAAATCCACACAGCCACACATGCCAAAAGTCCTCAAAAGTTCTTTAACCATGAAATATCCAAAGTTCACTAACAAAACAGGTCTTTGATAAACCGAGGATTCCCATAAATCAACATCAAAATTCCCCGCTGCAGGAGCTGGCCCAGAGCCAATCACAACACCCTTGAAATGGCATTATCCGCATTCTTAATAGGTCTGATGGTGGCACTTGATAAAATGGGTTTCGTTTTTTTCTTGCTTTTTCTTTAACAATAACTCCACTAGCCCAGAAGCAAAAGAAGTTTTAGGTTCCTTCACAGAAAACTTTCAACAATTCAGGAAAGCACATCCACCAGATATAGTGCAGGCTGAGAAGGGGAAAGGGTTCATCTGCCCTACAAATTATATTGTTGTCCTGTAAGTGGTCCATCAAAAGAGGGGTCAACCTATTTTCCAAAGCAGCTAAAGACAGCATAAGAAGCAATGGGTGGAAACTAATCAGGGAGAGAATCATTAGAGAAATAAGGATAGCATTCCTGGCAGTTAGAACAATTAATCAGTGGAACGACTTGCCACCCAAAGTTGTGGATGCCCTTACACTGGAGGTTTTGAAGAAAAGATTAGACAACCATTTGTCTGAAATGGTAGAAGGTTGGACTAGTATATCTTAGAGTTATTCTGTTATACTGTTATACAGTAGCTGTTCTCACACGAAACACTGAGTTTGAGAGAAGCCTATAACATTTTAGATTAAGTTGTTTTTGAATTCAGTGCGGTTGTTTTGCCTAATAGGGTAGTGAAATGTTTGTAATCCCCAAGCTTAGCTCAGAGAAGTGCTTCCATCCAAGATCTTGAGCTATGCTGCAGCCACTTCTTTTCTTGCAACTACTAGGTTGGCGAATGCAAGAGATTTATTATTATTATTATTATTATTATTATTATTATTATTATTATTATTATTATTTATTGGATTTTTATGCCGCACCTGTCCGCAGACTCGGGGTAGCTAACAACAGTGATAAAAAACAGCATATAACAATCCAATACTAAACAACTAAAAAAAACCTTATTTTAAAACCAAACATACATACAGATATACCATGCATAAATTGTAAAGCCTAGGGGGAAAGAATATCTCAGTTCTCCCATGCCTAATGGCAGAGGTGGGTTTTAAGAAGCTTACGAAAGGCAAGGAGGGTGGGGGCAATTCTAATCTCTGGGGGGAGTTGGTTCCAAAGGGCCGGGGCTGCCACAGAGAAGGCTCTTCCCCTGTGTCCCACCAAATGACATTGCTTAGTTGACGGGACCCGGAGAAGGCCCACTCTGTGGGACCTAACTGGTCGCTGGGATTCGTGCAGCAGAAGGCGGTCCCTGAGATAATCTGGTCCGGTGCCATGAAGGGCTTTATTGGTCATAACCAACATTTTGAATTGTGACCGGAAACTGATCAGCAACCAATGCAGACTGCGGAGTGTTGGGCATGTTTGGGAAAGCCCATGATTGCTCTTGCAGCTGCATGCTGCACGATCTGAAGTTTCCGAACACTTTTCAAAGATAGCCCCATGTAGAGAGCATTACAGTAGTCGACCCTCGAGGTGATGAGGGCATGAGTGACTGTGAGCAGTGACTCCCAGTCCAAATAGGGCCGCAACTGGTGCACCAGGTCAACCTGAGCAAACGCCCCCCTCGCTACAGCTGAAAGATGTTTATCTAATGTGAGCTGTGGATCGAGGAGGATGCCCAAGTTGCGGACCCTCTCTGAGGGGGTCAATAACTCTCCCCCGCCAGGGTGATGGACAGACAGATAGAATTGTCCTTGGGAGGCAAAACCCACAGCCACTCCGTCTTATCAGGGTTGAGCTTGAGTCTGTTGACACCCATCCAGACCCCAACAGCCTCCAGAGTCAACTACTCTGGCATAGTGGCTTTGTTGTTTGTGAGGCACATAAAACTTCATTTCTATCTCAAACTTTAAAATGTGCACCTTGCCAATTAGTTTGTTTATTCTATTTGAATGGCTGCCCATTTCAACCAATGACTCTGGGCAGCCAGCGGTCCTAAAATAAATGAAAACAATTGCTACCCCAAATATAAAGATCAATTTTTTAAACTTTTAAATTAAAACGTAGCTCTTCTGTCCATGTTTAAGCGCTATGATCTATCTGTGTATTGGGGATTTCTGTTCCTGGGAGAAGGGGATGTGTCCACCTCCTATAACCTTATCAATAAAAAATAAATCATTTGTATTAAAGTTCATTGAGGGCTTTTATGGCATCATCACCATCATTTATTATTTATAAAAAGCTTAAAATACACTGGCACTGTTCATGAATAAAATGTGCAAAACCTTGACCGCAAGTTCACAACTGAAGACACATGCGAGGAAAATAGAAGAAAAATTGAGGTTGGAGTAAAGGAAGGGGGAGAAACAATTTTGTTCTTGTTGATGAGATAAAATGGAAGCAAGAGTTTAAAATTCCTGAGTAATTAACTTAACAATAAGCATAGAATTTTTAAACCCATACAAATAGAACATCATGAAAAGCATGCAGGAAGAGAAACCATTGCATTTTTAATAATTTCAGAAAGGAAGTGCTGGCAGAATACCTTAAGCAGCCTTTGATAGACTAATCTCATACCCTTCGTGAATTGGACTACGATTCCCATCACTCTGGGTCAAGGATTGTCTTCCTGTTGAAAATTGTAGCTCCACACATCTGGAAGGCATCACGTTGGGCAATATTAGCCTCCAAGGGGAAGATTATGTGCTCTGGGGGCCAAGATACAGTGATACATAGGAAATAAGGTTCAGCAAGCCACAGTATGTGATGAGGAGAAGGACCACAGAGAAATGAAGAAGAAAAGTGATGAAGATAAATAAGAAGATCATGAAGAGGCAGGAGAAGTCAGGAACTCTAAATATAAATAGCCCAACACAGGAAGTCAGTGAAAAGAAACATATACGAGAACTATAATATGCTATAATAGAACTATAATAGAATTATAATATACTTAATATATGTATATGTATATGTATATGTATATGTATATGTATATGTATATGTATATGTATATGTATATGTATATGTATATGTATATGTATATGTATATGTATATGTATATGTATATGTATATGTATATGTATATGTATATGTATATGTATATGTATATGTATATGTATATGTATATGTATATGTATATGTACCGGTAATGTCATATTATATATCATATCATATCATATAACATACATCTAGATCAGTGTTTCCCAACCTTGACAACTTGAAGATATCTGGACTTCAACTCCCAGAATTCCCCAGCCAGCTTTTGCTGGCTGGGGAATTCTGGGAGTTGAAGTCTAAATATCTTCAAGTTGCCAAGGTTGGGAAACACTGATCTAGAGTACTGCATCCAGTTTTGGTCATTTACATTACTCTGTTGTTGCTTCCCCCAACCCAAAAATCTTCAACCTTACATTATCTACAATTGACCTCTCCCCTTTTCTAAGAGGTCTGTAAGGTGCGTGCATAAGTGCACTTATGTGCCTAATGTCCCTGTCCTACTGTCTTATTATCCTTTCTATTATTACATTCTACTTATGTTATGTTATATTATGTTAATATGTACTATAATACTATACCTGTTTGATAAATGAATGAATGAATGAATAAATAAATAAATAAATAAATAAATAAATAAATAAATATGTTGCGGCTCTATAAAAGTGCCGAGAAGAGCAACCAAGATGATTAGGGAAACTGAGGCTCAAACAGATGATGTACGCTTGCAGAAAACCGGACATGGCTAGTCTAATGAAGAGAAGGACCAGGGGAGACATGATAGCAGTGTTCCAATACTTGAGGGGCTGCCACAGAGAGGAGGGCTGCTTTCCAAGGCACTCAAAGGCCGGACAAGAAATAATGGATGAAAACTGAACTGAGAGATTCAAATTGGAAATAAAGGAAACTTTTTCTGACATTGAGAACAATCAACCAATGGAACAGCTTTCAAGAAGAGACTGGACTGAAATATGTATGGTCTCCTGCTAGAGTGGGAGGGTTAGACTACATGACCTATAAGGTCCCTTCATAAGAACATAAGAACATAAGAACATGAGAACATGAGAACATGAGAACATGAGAACATGAGAACATGAGAACATGAGAACATGAGAACATGAGAACATGAGAACATGAGAACATGAGAACATGAGAACATGAGAACATGAGAACATGAGAACATAAGAACATAAGAACATAAGAACATAAGAACATAAGAACAACATCAGAACAACATCAGAACAACATCAGAACAACATCAGAACAACATCAGAACATCAGAACATCAGAACATCAGAACATCAGAACATCAGAACATCAGAACATCAGAACATCAGAACATCATAAGAACATAAAAACATAAGAACAACATAAGAACATAAGAACATAAGAACATAAGAACATAAGAACATAAGAACATAAGAACATAAGAACATAAGAACATAAGAACATAAGAACATAAGAACATAAGAACATAAGAACATAAGAACATAAGAACAAAAGAACATAAGAACATAAGAACATCATAAGAACATCATAAGAACATCATAAGAACATGAGAACATGAGAACATGAGAACATGAGAACATGAGAACATGAGAACATGAGAACATAAGAACATAAGAACATAAGAACATAAGAACATAAGAACAGCCATGCTGAATCAGGCCAAGGCCCATCGAGTCCAGCATTCTGTGTCACACAGTGGCCCACCAATTGTCCATGGGGATCTTGAGCAGAAAGAGAAGGCAAAACCCTCCCTTTCCCCTGACCCCCAACAAATGGGACCCAAGGGAATCCTGCCTGCCTCAACCAACATAGAGGCGGCACTTGGACATCCGTTTCAATAACCACCGATACACTTGGCATCCACGAATCTGTCTAATCCTGCTTTGAAGCTATCAAGGCTGACAGCTGTCACGACCTCTTCTGGAAGTGAATTCCATAAACCAACCATCCAACTCTGTTAATCTGTAACTATAATATGCTAAAAGTGGAAGAGAAGGAAAAGGGGAACACATGAAATATGGGGTGGGCTTAAGCCGAGGCTACAACAAGACCAGAAAGCAAGATTTTACATGCTTATACTATGCGCCTGTCCCAACATTATTGAGTCACAGTGGAATATCTCTCTTAATTAGGATGACATGCAGAATGCATTGCCTAAGCACATTTCTTATTAGGTGGTGCAAATTAGAGGCAGCATCCTATTTTAGGATCAGGTTGGTAAGCCAACATGGTGTGGCATGCCACAAAATTTTGTGCTTTTTCTATTCAGCATCTACCTAAGACTGCTGGGTGAGCTCATCCATCACCATGAGGTGAAGTATTATCAATATGCTGATGATACACAATTATACATCTCTGCTCCCGGAAAATTGCTATAACTGGGTTATCCCAGTTTCTGGAGGCTGTACGGATCCGGATGGGCAACAATAGGCGTCAACTAAACCAGGGGTCGGCAACCCACGGCTCCAGAGCTGCATGTGGCTCTTTGGGCCCCCTTCTAAGGCTCCCCCCTGCTGAGGCTCCCCTGTCCCATCATTGGCCGGCCTCGGCCTCTGCTCCCTCACCTGGCCCTAGAAGGTAAGGGCAATGGTGTGAATGGAGAAGCAGCTGTGGCTGATTCTATGGCATTGGTTGAGGAATATAGTCACCCCCAGCTGAGGCTTCCCTTTGGACGATGCCTTGGTCTCTTCAGCCTTGGAAGACGGCATTTAAGGGGTGACTTGATCGAAGTGTATAAAATCATGCATGGGATAGAAAAGGTGGATAGAGAAAAATTATTTGCTCTATCACACAATACTAGGACAAGGGGCCACTCCCTAAAGCTCATAGGTAAGAAAGTGAGGACAAATCAAGGGAAATATTTTTTCACCCAGAGGGTTGTTGGTTTATGGAATTCACTTCCAGAAGAGGTCGTGACAGCTGTCAGCCTGGATAGCTTCAAGGCAGGATTAGACAGATTCATGGATGCCAAACATATAGATGGTTAATGAAATGGATGTCCAAGTGCCGCCTCTATGTTGGTTGAGGGAGGCAGGATTCCCTTGGGTCCCATTTGTTGGGAGTCAAGGCAAAGGGAGGGTTTTGCCTTCTCTTTCTGCTCAAGATCCCCATGGACAACTGGTGGGCCACTGTGTGACACAGAATGCTGGACTGGATGGACTTTGACCTGATTCAGCATGGCTCTTTCTTATGTTCTTATGTTCTCCTTCCCCTCTCGAGGTTCCCTGGCTGGCTGTGGCAGGGCCAAGAATCTGTGCATGCATGGTGAGACCCAACCATCCACAGCTCTTTGTCTGAATGGGGTGGGTGTAAACTTCAGCCCAAAGTGGCAGGAAGTGAAGGCTTCCTTTGCTCGGGTGACCCTCCTCCCCCTCCTTCTCTTCTCATGTGGGGTGGGGCATGGCAAGGCGATGGCCGGATCCTTGGGGCAGGAGAGAAGTGGCCTTGTAGCTGCCACATTTGCACGTAAGGCATCCTTTGCTTCCTGCTGCTTTGCGCTGGAGGTTATGCCCTCCCTTTCAGCTGAAGAACTGCAGGGGTGGAAGGGGATGGAACATGGAGAGGCAATG